>NC_034603.1:1239203-1240818 GCF_900095145.1 Mus pahari | reverse complement strand
TTGTATACTCTGTGATCTATGTTGTATACTCTGTGATCTATGTTGAATACTCTGTGATCTATGTTGTATACTCTGTGATCTATGTTGTATACTCTGTGATCTATGTTGTATACTCTGTGATCTATGTTGTATACTCTGTGATCTATGTTGAATACTCTGTGATCTATGTTGTATACTCTTCTCCCCTAATGCAGCTTCAGAAAGGTCCCTGGGACAAGACACTTTGACTATACTCTCTGTTGGCATGTCAGAGACACAGACAACTCAGGTATACATACATGTTACTCATAATAAGAGGTGCAGGTGTAGAACTGGAAGCAGGGCATGGCCATGAGCCAAAGAATGGGGGCTGTGTTACAAGTCTGAGGTTCATGGTACCTGGAGGTTAGCTGTCTTCACAGCAGCAAATGCTTGTCTGTGTGGGTGTGAACCTCAGGGGCGGATAAATCCGGTTGTTTCTTGGTCATGCTTACTGGCATGTTTGGCCCAGGAACCATGGGGAAGGAAACACAGGTCAGTGGCTATACACACCACAGGAGGTTCTCTTGTATTCGGTGAAGGACCAACAATACCGCAGATCCCTGGTCACTCCCCTGCCCAGCCACCAGTCACCTCAGGGTTGATGGGGTCCTCCTGCAGCACCTGGACAGGAGGAAACTCTGGGCTGACATGACAGTGCAAATGTTATCTAGGTGGTCTGCCGAGTTGTTGAATATATATGGCACCTCTTGCCATGGGCTGCTACCTAAGCAGAGAGGGACTCATGTCTGAATTAAGGAAGTAGGTCTTGGAGGAGGCAAAACTGTGGAGTTTCCTTCAGGAAGAATAAAGTTCAGAGGCAGCGACTGGATGAGGGAGGGCAGCTTTGCCCTCTGGAGCCTGGGCAGGGCACAAAGGTTCCCTTCCCTCTCCAGAGCTTCTGTGCTAACATAGGTACTGTTCGTCCTGACCAGGACTTAACTTCATTAGTAAGTGCCCTCGTGGGCGCATTATTAGAGTGTGTTTCAGAACCAGATTGCTGGGTGCACACAGTACTGGGCAATTTATCTCTAGGTAGGGTGGGCATGTGTGAGGGCACCAACTCAAAGCTTGGCCACCATCCTTGGCTACTTCCAGCTTACACTGCAGGTAGGGTCCATGGTGAGCTGACATCACCTTGTTCACTGACCCGAGCCTTAGGTTCAAATGGTTCATCCTCTTTCCTGTTCCTTCTCCCCTAGAGACAAGTGTCTGAAAAGGAAACTTGGGCCTTTGTCTGGGGCACAGAAGCTCAGCCTTTGGCCAGACTGTCCTGTATCATGCCCCCTACTCTCTGCCTGCCGTCTATGCAACTCCTAACCGCAGGCTTCATCCTGGCTCTGAGGACAAGGATAAGATGCTGGGGGGCTTAGAGGTAGAAGGGATGGCTGCCCCTGGCTAGGGTAGAGGTGGTGGGCTACTCCTTGGGGGTGGAGTTTCAGGGAAGGGCTCCCTTCTCTCTTTGTTGACATTGAGTGAAGACACTGGGCTCATTCCCAATGTTGACTTCTGCCTTTTCTGGGTAGAGAGATATGACAGAGGCACTCTTCCTACTGATAACACAAAAGGGTGTGAGAGCCTCGACAGACTTCAGCTT
>NC_034603.1:1234061-1238478 GCF_900095145.1 Mus pahari | reverse complement strand
ACACACACACACACACACATACATGGCCTACATAGAAATATGTATACACATAATTAAAAAAATAATGAACATGATTTGGCTGTAAAGAAAGAAGTCTACAGGAAGAGGAAGAAACTAGCTTGGGATTCAGAGCTGTCCTTGACCAGAAACTATGAAAGTGGTACACTGAATGTGGTACAGTGAATGTGGTACAGTGAATGTGATACTTGCCACCTCCTGGGAAGCTGTATCCACTGCAACTTACACTGGCTCCTTCTGAGAAAAGCCTGGAAAGTTAGATCATGTTCTAGAATGCACTAGCCAGGCAGACTGAGATGCCAGCCTGGAGCCAGTGACCTTCAAGCCCGGCCAAGAGTGTTTCTGGCTGCTGCTAAGAGCCGGGGAAGCAGAGGGCAATCTCAGGAGGGCAGCTTCCTTCCGTGCTGAGACCGGGGCTCAGACTCCCCTCTGATTGGCTGCATCTTACAGCAGCCTGCTGCTTAACTGCACTTGCACTCAGACTGCAGCTACGCAAGCCATCTTTCCCAGCCCACATCTGCACAGGCAGCATCGCTGGGCTAGTCAAGGATGCAGCACACAAACATACACTCACTGTTTATGTTTGTTTTTAAAGACAGGGTCTCGCTGGCTCGGCACTTGCTCTGTAGACCAGGCAGGCCTTGAACTGACAGAGATCTTCTCTGCCACTTCTGCCTTGGGATGTTCTGATGAAAAACGTGACAGCACACCCATCCCTTTCCATTTACCTTGATAAGATTTTTGTCTTATGCTATTTGTTCCTGAAGTTTACCTCATTATTTTTTAGAGATTTATTTAACTAGAGAATATATAGCTGGTTGTGGTGGCCGAAGGCTTTAATCTGCATACAGAGGATTGGAGTTCAGAGGTAGGTGGATCTTTAAAACTGAGTTCCAGGACAGTCAGGAAGTCATACAGAGAAATCCCCCCTCTCTCCTCTCTCTTTCTCTCCCCTGCCCCGTATGTGTATGTGTATGTGTGTGTCTGGGTCTGGGTCTGGGTCTGGGTCTGGGTCTGGGTCTAGGTATAGGTGTATGTGTATGTGTATGTGTATGTGTATGTGTATGTGTATGTGTATGTGTATGTGTATGTGTATGTAGTGTTTTATGTGTATGGATGGCTGTTTAGAGCACTTGCTGCTCTTGTGGAGGACCTGGATTCAGTTTGCAGATCATACAGTGGTGGCTCATAGCCATGTATAACTCCAGTTCCTGGAGACCTGATGCACTCTTCTGACCTCTGTGATCACCAGGCACAAACTTGGTGTGCAGCCACAAGCAGGCAAAACATCCATACACATAAAATAATTAAAGATGAATTTATCTATTATTTCTAGTATATATATATATATATATATATATATATATATATATATATATATAGCATTTGTGAAGTGTCAGTTGTCAGTGGAAGAGTGGAAGGCAGAGACATCAGATGTCCCTGCAACTGGGCTTTCCATCTCTTGAGAGCTGCCTAATGTGGGGCTGAGAATTTAACTGGGATCCTGTGTAAAAGCAGAGCATGCTCATAGTTGGTAACCCATCACTCCAGCCTTCCTTGGTTATTTATTTCTTTAATTTTAATTTTGAGGCAAAGCCTCAACAAGAGCCCTTGTTGGCTTGGTACTCACCGTGTGGAATACTGTGGTCCTGCACTCACAGAGGTCCACCAGCCTCTGTCTGCAAGGTGCTGGGTTTATGACATACTTTACCACACATTGACCTTGGGTTTATGACATACTTTACCACACATTGACCTGTGGTTTTGTTTTGTTTTAAAATGCGTGACAGCCAGGGCTGCAGAGATGGTTCAGAGCTTAGGACCATTGGCTGCTTTCCCACAAGACTTGGGTTTGATTTCCAGAACCCACATGACAACTCATAACCGTCTCATCTTGAGATCCAGGGGAATCTAACATATTAATCCAAAGTTACCAAGCTTCTAAACTTATGTACAGAAATGGTTGTATGTCTGTAGCACCAACTTCTAGACTGCAAGGACACAACATGCACTATAGACATGCAAAACATCCGTACCGGTAAAAAATATAAAATTATATATAGAAAGAATTTCAAGCCAGCCTTATCTACATGGCTTGTTCCAGATCAGCAGAGATAACTGTAAGAACTACCCATCAGTTTAATTGTTCATCTGTGCTCGTGTGAATGCTGGTGTCTGTGGAGTACAGAAGATGACATGGAATCAATCAATCTCCTTTAAAAAAAGATTTTTATTTATTTTCTATTCATTTGGGTAAACTGCAGCTGTCATCAGACACACACTAGAAGAGGGCATTGGACACCATTACAGATCATTGTGAGCCACCTGTGGTTGCTGGAAATTGAACTCTGGGTGTCTGGAAGAGCAATCTTTCCAGTCCCCAATCAATCTACTTGATGCTGCCATCATAGGTGGTTATTGGCATCTGATGTTCAGTTCTGGGAACTGAACCCAGGCCCTCTGCAAAAGCATTACATGCTCTTCCTGGAGTCTTTTCTCCGACTCCCTCTTCTGCAAGTTTGACTCTACGTGAGCATCTAAGTCGAAGTTTGTGCTGTCGACATAGAACTGTATCTGTAGATGAGTTCTTCTGACTCTTGATGACTTTGAGTGAATGTAGTGCTTGGTGAATGGACTGCCCCCACGGTGTGTTAAGAACATCAGTTAATCTTATTTAGTAAATTGGGTGAATAAGCCATAAGAACAAGGCATGGAGCAGTACTTCCCCATGAGCTCTGTATCGTTTCTATGTTTAGGCTCCTGCCTTGTGTTCTGCCCTGATTTCTCGGGTCTTTTCTAATTTCAGCTGTAAGATTAAATAAATGCTTCCCCCCACCCCAAGTCACTTCTGGTCATGAGGTTTTATCACAGCAATAGAGCCCTAACCAGGACAACAGTCTAACAGATACCCAGTAGCAGGCAGGAGAAGTCCCCTGTGAGCTGCTGGTCAAGGGAATCTGAGAGACTCCCAAAACAACATGAGCTCCTGCTTTTCTGCTCCTCTGCTCCCAGAGAGTTAAGGGAAGTCCTTACTGCTGAAGACGCCTTGCACTGTGGACCTGGGATTCAAAGGACTCATGGTGGATCTGACCTAAAGGCTTTCTCAGTGAGGACTGGCCTTCAGTGTACAGGAGGGAGCTAAGCAGACTGCCGAGGGAGGCGTGCAACCAGTGGTTCTACAAAGCTCTCCCTTCTGTGAACCAGAGCGATGACCAGCATGGCAAGATAGCCCTAGGGTGCAGTAGGGGTTCTCATTCTTGGCAGTAAGCAACAGCTGTCTAATTGGATGTAAGCCTGCTCCATGGGGTGGGGGAATCATGCCTTCTACTGGAAACCTAGACAACTCACCGGGACTGTGGATCTTAGAGGAGCACCTGAGACTGCACTTTACCAGACCACCCTACTCTGAACTACATTACTTTGTTCGTCTCTTTGTTTTGATTCTCTGTGTATCTCTGGCTGTCCTGGAACTCACTCTGTAGACCAGGCTGGCCTCAGACTCAGAGATCTGCCTGCCTCTGCCTCCCAAGTGCTGGGATTAAATTGATGTTCCACCGCACCCAGTTCCTAACTGCATTCTCGATACCCATGGATAAGTGTAGGTCTCAGCCCTCATCAGAGAAGCTTCTCTTTGTAGGACATGAAGATCACAGAGAGCACCACAAGTGGTCAACACACAGAGAACACCTGATCCTGAGGTGCCCATCCCTAGTGGGTACAGCTACAGCACAAGTCCTGGATGTAAGGTTCAGAGATCACTACAGAAGGAAGGGGTGGGAAGATTGTAAGAGTCAGGGGACCAGGAAATCTGCTGTGAGACTGTGTCTCCTAGAAATGACAAATAAGCTTCTCCTGTGACATGTCAACACGTGGTGCATGTGTGTGTGTTTCTGTAACTGCGCATATGAAATCCTGAGTGGACGCCATCTTGTTTCTTAAGTGTTTTCCTGTGTTTCCATAAAGACAGCTTATCTGGGAGGCAAAGGTGTAGTTCATAGGAGCAGAGGAGAAGGAACTGCCCAGCAGGTCAGAGTGGCTCCTGTTTGGAAAGTGGAGTATGCAGAGTGTATGTGTGTGGAGAGGGCGACCTTCCTGCCTACAAAGCTGTATGCATTGCTACCCAGGCTTGTGCTCTCAGGGACGGGCCTTGGGGGCAGTACTGTTTCTAGGGATCAACAAGCAGGCCGGGTGTTCAAATCCCAGCCTAGAGCCAGGGCTTCAGACCTGAGAAGACAGCTCTCTGGATGCTCTAACATCAAGGGAGGAGACACAGAAGGAGATCCCAGTAGGTACAGGTGGATACAAAGAATGCGATGGTGAGCTGGGTCTTGGACTAAGGAAAGGGACCTGCTCTTCCTGAGCAGCAGCAAGAAGCCACTGTGCTGTGGCTGTTCCAGGG
>NC_034603.1:1228534-1233924 GCF_900095145.1 Mus pahari | reverse complement strand
TGCTGTGGCCAGCCCAGCACCTGCCACTCCAGCCAGAACTCCCCACCTACACTGCTGCCCTCTGATAGGGGAGGGTGAGCATTGGAGTGATCTGGTCCCTGTGACTCTCTCAGATGCATCCAAGCAACACTAGGCAGACTCATTAAGGTGTCTGAGCAGCCAATCCTTGCTGGGATGTTTTTGCTTCCATTTGGTTTGGGCGTTGCACTGCTGGGGAGGAGATGGGGGCCCAGGAAACATTTTAGAGAAGGTTCTCTAGCACCAGTAACATCCCCATCATGTTTTCTTTATGCTGTGAGAGAAAATCTTAGGTCTCACTCTCTTCCTTTGCTGCTTTCCACTCCTGGACTTGTGCAAATCTGCCTGAGTCCAGGATGCCTGGGGTTACAGGCTGGGTGACCCCCACACACATCTGTCTTGTTTTGTTTTGTTTCCTCCTTGCATTAGACAGGGAATTCTAGAGGAATGTAACCAACAAGATGTTTGGAAGAGAAAGGTATGGTTCCTTCTAAGGGTCCTCCTGTTTCTTCACAGCATAGAAAGGTGTAGGATCTGCCACCTGCAATCTGGGAGCCCAGGAAAACCTGTGGTATCAATTCCACATGAATGGAAGGACCTGAAACTCAAGGACACAGAATATCCACAGGCCAGGCACAGGGATGTGGACATCCTGTTTACAGGAAGTGGGTCGTCTTCTTCCTCCCTGCCCCCTGGTGGATTTCCCATCTCCACTATTGCCTGGAGGAATTGCCAGTCTGGCTGCTGATTCAGGTTCTTCTTTTTTGGACCCTCACAGACACTCTAGAAACAAGGCTTCCACAGCCACCTGAGTGTGCTTAGCCCTGTCAGGTTCTCATGTATGAGGAACCATTACATGTCCCATGTGTTTTGAGTCCACTCTGTCAGTGTTTTTCCCATGTCACAGAAGTTTGTCCTGCATGTGCATAGTAGGAGATGACCTCACAGCTACTTCTACTTTCTCACACCGGACAGTTTGCCTCATGTCCTGAAGAACTGAAGATCTGACCAATGGATGTTCAGGGCATGTTCCTTAGCCTGAGAGGTAGCGAATGTGCAGGTTAAAAATCGTTTTTTTTTTTTTTTTTTTTTTGCCATAAATATGACAGATCTTAAGCAGCCAGAAGAAACTACCTGCCTTCTCTGAAGTCCACTGAAGGTAGAATTGGAGGGTGCGGTGCCACCTTTCTACACGACAGGCTTTGGTGCTAGACAAACCTTATTCTAAGATATTGAGTCTGGCAGACAATGCTTTAACTCCAGACCTCCTGACACTGAAGTCCCTAATACTCACACCCTGGGCATGGCTGGGCTAGGCAGGCAGCAGTTAAATGACTGAATTTCTCTGGGACAGTGCCCAGTGTGTCCTGGACATCCATTGATGTTGGTGTTTCCCACCCCCACTAACCACTCCCCCTCCACAGGAATACCAGAGTGCTACCCAGCTCTCCCGGAATGCAGTGCCCTAGGACTGCCCACCATCGCTAGGACTGCCCACCATCACTCGGACCTGGGAACCCTTCCTAACCCTCCTTGTACTTAAGCAAGTCCGATCAATAAAAATTCGAGCCTTGATCAGAATTCTTGCCAAGGCCTCCATATTTCTTTTTGCAGCCCTTTTCCCTTTTAGGAGTTCCCGCTCTCCAGTGCGAATCCAGACGGAGTGTTTCTGCAGGCAGAAACACTCACATTGACACCCTCATTCAGCATCATCAATACTGTGAACCCCATGTATGGATCCAGGCAGGTGGTTGCCTTGCAACAGGACCAGGCCTCACCCACCTGGATCTGAGCAGAGTCCAGAGAATGACCAGAGTGGAAGCCCAGGGGAGGGTGATGACTGAGGGCGGGGAGGGACAGGCCACTGTTCTGAACATTGTCACTTATGCTGACTTGTGCCCTCAGTTCCTGTCACCTTTCTGAGAGACAAAGCCACAGTTGTGTAACTGATGTGGTCAAGGCTGAAGGCATGGAGTTATACCTCAATGCCACAGGCCCCCACAGTGGGGACCCCTGAGCTTCCTCTGTTTCTTGAGAAGATGTGAAGGTGCTAGGACTGGTCCTCCAGCTGCAGTGGGAACCCTGATACCACCCAATCCATGACCCTTTGGTGGTCTATAAAGCCGTTCTTTCTACTCTATTCTAAAGGTTGGTTCATTCAGCGTGGGCATGTCTCTTTTCAAGTTAGCTATAATTTGTGCGGCTTGGAGCACTTTGACACGGGAAACCCCCCCTTCCTATCTCCAACACAGAACACAAACAAACAAAAGGTCAAATAAAAATAAAAAGAACCCGGGTTGAAGAGATGGCTCAGTGGTTAAGAGCATCTTCCGGACTACTCTTCCAGAGGTCCTGAGTTCAATTCCCAGCAAGCACATGGTGGCTCACAACCATCTGTAATGGGATCTTATGCTCTTTCCTGGTGTGTCTGAAGACAGCGACTGTGTACTCATATACATAAAATAAATCGACCTTAAAAAATAAAGAAAGAAAGAAAAAGAGCCACTCTGGAGCCAGGTATGGTAGATAAACCAAGGTGGGTGGGGATTGGGGGATGGGTTGGAGATGGGGGTGGAAACAGAAGGATCAGGAGTTCAAAACCAACCTATTTTTTAGTATGGATTTGAGAGGCCAGCCTGGGTTACATGAGAACATGAAATTTATCTCAAAGGCAAAAACACAATAAAACAATACAAACAAGGGATGGCTGCCTCCCATATGAGGTCTGAGACACCATCTTATCTGTAATTTCAGTCCCTTGGAACCTTGTTTTGGATTACTGGGAGCGGGGTGTGTATTTCTCCTGTGCCCCTCTGCTTCCAGGACAGCAATGCAGCCCTGGGCAGATTTACTCAAACATTGTGAGCTTCAGGAAGGGCATGGGTGGAGACTATAGTATCCTGCATCCCCAATTCAGCCATACTTGGAGACCAGTGCCAATGTCACGTGACCCAGAAACTTGTCCAAGGAGGCATGCATCGCCAGGCTGAAGTCTCCAGGATAGTGCCGGGCAAGAGTTACCAGCAGACAGTGGCTGAAGAACTGAAGAAAGAGAACCGCCCCGCCTTGCATTAATTTCTCCCCTACACCAAGCCTTGAAGGGACCCACATCTCCAGCAACCCCGGGTGAGCTCACATACAGGGCTCACCTGGAAGTTAGCGGGGTCCACGCAGAGCTTATGCGCATGTAGATCCCTGAGAGCAGACAAAGAAGCAGGCAGGTCGTCCAGGTGCTGGGCAGCGAGAGTCAGTGCATCGGCCACCTTTTGGGCATGGGCTTTTACCTGGCTAGAGCCTGGCCTCAGGTCCAAGTGTGAGAAGTAGGTTTTGGTGGAGGGGAAAGCCACGAAGGTCCTGTAGGAAAACAGAGTTGGGCGCATCCGGACCCGGAGGTACAGAGAGCCTGTCTTCGCCCCGCAGTCCGTTGGAAGATGAGCCCGAGGGCGTACCTCTCCAAGGCCTCGGTCACGTAGATTCCGACATTGCTGCCCATCTTCTTCCAGAGCGCAAGGACCAGCCAGTGATCATCCTGAGACATCTTCAATGAACTGAGCCTTGNGCGCCTGTCTGAGCTCAAAGACATCCTGAAACACAAGCGGCCGCCAGGGGGCGCTGCATCGTTCCAGGATGCCTAGGTGTTCACAGAGTCTGTGTTCAGCTTTGAGCCCTCTATCTCCCTGGGCTCCCTCTCCAAGCCTTACATTTTANAGTATTTACTGTATGCACATTGGCATCTAATATGTACTATAGTTTACTATGAATTTTAGTGTGCATTTGGCACTGTCGGCTTGTCCTGCCTCCTGCGTCCTTCGGAAACTTCACGGGCTTTCCTTTCTTACTCATTATTGAAAAGGACTGAGTGTCATTGGTGTAATTCTCTGTCAGGAGCCCATACCCATACTTGGTCATATTTTTTTTTCTCCTGGAGCACGTCTCCTTTCTTTAAATATCACATAGTAAAATCTACATTTAATAGGGATAGAGAGATGGCTCAGCCGTTAAGAGCACAAACTGCTCTCCCAGAGTACATGGCTTAGGTTACAGCACAAACATGCCTGCTCTCATTTGCCTGTAACTTCAGGTCAGGTAGATCCAAGCCCTCTTCGGTCTTCCACAGTCATACAAGAGATGCACAGATATCCATGCAGCCCAAACAGCCACACGTGTGAAATAAAGTGAAGGAGGTTTAAATCTACATTAAAAACCCCTTTTCATCTGGGTCTTGAGGCACAGGTACAGGGTAATCGTAGCACTGAGATGGAAAAGGATGTCTGTGAGTTCAGGACCATCCTGGCCTACATATGGAACTCCAGGCCAGCAGTGCTACATAATGAGACCCTGACTCTGCCTAAACCACTTCAGACAAATATCCCCTTTAATACATTCCAACTCTGGGGGCTGGAGAGGTGGTTCAGTGGTTAGGAAGACTGACTGCTCATCCAGAGGTCCTGGGTTCAATGACCAGGAATCACACAGTGGCTAACTACCACCTGTAATGGGATCCGATGCCCTCCTCTTGTGTGTCTGAAGACAGTTACAGTATATTTACATGTTAAAATGAATAAATAATTCTTCGAATGAATAAAATCTAAGATTGTTTCAAAAAAATATATTCTTTTCAGAGCTGTGAGAATTAAGTTGATGAGAAATATTGTATGCCTGGATCATGGGGCAAATTCCTTTGGGGACTTTGACCTTAAGAGTACCCATTACACATCTCAATAATGACAGCAATGGTGACACTCTCGATGAGTACGTCGTCATTACATGAAAGGCTCTGTTCTTCTTTTGTTGTTTGTGTGACTGTGCTCAAGCTCCCATGTTCTGGAACTAGAGATGTGTGGCCCAAAGCCCTGGACATTTTAGACATGTTTGATGTGTACACGTCATTGATGTCACGTTCTTCCACAACGTTGTGCAGTCTTCACCAATAAACATTTCCAGAATGTTTGCTCACTGAACCAGAACCTCTAGCGCACGACCTGGAACCATTCAACCCCCACCAAAAGGCTCTGTCACACAGGAGGCTACATACTGTCGCTATAGATTCCCCCAGTTTTGATATTTTACAAACATGAAGCCATGCACTGCATGACATTTGTTCTGTTGGTTTCTTCCACTTGACATTTTTTTTAAAGGATCACACACATTGTATAAAAAAATCTACACTTTGCTGTAAATAGCTGAAGAATATTCTCTTGTAGGGGTACAGATGTACCTCAGTTAGTAGAATGCTTCTATATGTATGTATGTATGTATGTATGTATGTATGTACGTATGTATGTATGTATGAATGTACATATGCTACCCTTAGTTCTGTTCTCAAGCACTGCATACAATGGACATGAAGGCACATATCTGAAAACTCAGCA
>NC_034603.1:1217433-1226379 GCF_900095145.1 Mus pahari | reverse complement strand
ACTGTCTCCTCCTCTGGCTCCTCCTTTCTTGTCTTTTCCCTTGCTCTCCTTGTCCTGCTTTAGTGTGAGCAGTTTCCAGGCTGGCCTGGAACCCTTTGGCTCAAGTGAGTCCCTAGCTCAGCCTTCTGGGTCCAGGGAACTGCAGGAGCAGGTCGCCAGTCTCCTCCTTCAGACCTGCATCTTAGCTGCCCAGTGCTACCAAGGATCAATAAGGAAATGCTCTGAGCTGCTTTTGGTGGCACATATGGGGACCNTCAGGTCCTGGCCNGCTGAGNCAGGAGGATTGCTTGAGTCCCGGAGNTTAAGCTCAGTCTCTGCAAAGAGAGACCCCATGTTTATGACAGAAGCAAACAATTACACAGACGCTGGGATGTAAGTGAATAGTGGNATGTTCACTTTGCATGAGGAAGGTTCTGGCTTCAGTCCCCAGCACTACAAAAATAGACTATAAGAGCAAGAGGCAGCGGTCAGTGGAAAGTCCTGGGCTCAGTTCTAACTTTGTTGACTTAGGGTGGGGGATACAGCAGAGGCACCAACTTCCTACCTGAATTAACATCAAAAACAAAAACAAAAACAAAAATAAAATGTGTTTGGGGGGATCTAAATGGCTAGCCATCTATTCTTTGTCCACTCTCCCTCTGTCTGTCCCCCTTCTCTCTCTCTCTCTCTCTCTCTCTCTCTCTCTCTCTCTCTCTCTCTCTCTCTTCTTTTTTTCTTCCTCTCACTTTTCCCCCGTCTCCTCCTTTCTCTCATATCTGATTTTTCCCCCCTTTTTTCATTCTTCGAACAGGTATTTATGTAGCCTAATATGTTCTTTACATCCTACATTGTGGTGGCCAGACTTGAACATTTTTTTCTTCTTTTGTGCTTCCATTCATCATCAGCTTCTGATCTTACTGCTTCTGCCTCTCAAGTTTTGGGGTTACAGTCATGCACCGAATCACCTAGGTTCGTTTACTTCAATGCTGACCTTGCCCTTGAACAACTTATTCTACTTATTATGGAACTACCTCAATTTCCATGTCATTTGGACCATTAGTCTGAAGATCCGTTTTGCTCTGCTCTATGTTTAGCTAGTTTGGGTCAATTCAATGATTATATTAGTGGAGGTCGCACATCTTCAGTCTTCCCTCCTCAGTCTGCTGGGAGAAGCGGCCTGGGAAGGCTGGCCTTTCCCAGGGTATAGGAATTTTCCAGCTGTCCCACTTTCTCTCCTCTCCTGTTTCAGTTGCAGAAAAGTCTTTGGGCCCAAACACTACAGCCAGGGTTAAAGCTGACAAGCTAGTGACAAGAGACCTCAGACACTAGGTTACCATCCAGACAGATTTTATTTGGGACTTGCAGATATCGAATGGAAGGAGGGACTGGGAGGGCAGGTGTCCTGCCCCTAAGGTTCTGGTTTAATAGTATCTGGGGGTCAGTGCCTTAGCCACAGGTCCCAAAATGTGTCCAGAGAGAGGCCAGCTCTGGGTGGCTTCATCTGGCTTGAGACTGACATCATCAGATACTATGGAAAGAGGTCTTGTTGGTCGTTTGTCAGGGACAGAGGAGAGCTCCTACATTCACTTTCTGAAACCCTTGGGGTTGGGTTCAAGTTCTGAGAACTCCGCCCCTTTATCATTCTGAGTGCTTCGTGCTTGCTGCCTTTGAAGTTGGCCTGCGACACACACAGCTGGAGGACATGCAGTTTACAGTCAGAGCTGACAAGAGAATGGGAAATTATTCATTTTTTTCCACTTCATGGGCTGCCTTTTTGCCTTGGGTCTTGACTTAGACAGAGTCAGGGTTCTGATTGTAGTTGGGGAGGTAGGTCCTAAGGAAATTCCTGAGCAGCCTGTGAAGAGGAGTGGTGGTGGCGGCGCGTAAGGGGTTGGGGAAGGTTGGGGCAAGCACAGTTAGGGACTGCAAACACGACTGAGGGGTAATATTTGCTGTTCAACTCGGAAGTTAGAGAAGGGGAGAGGGCAGGGGAAACCCCCTAACAGTAGCCAGCCTCATGCCTCGTCCCGGATAGCCCCAATGGTTCTCACCAACGGAGAGAACCACAGTGTGTTCTTCCTGAGTCTGGGTCTGAATGGATGTGGAGCACTTGCATTTATGTGCAGCGTACAGGAGATGGATGGAGGAAGAGGTAGTTAGCGTACTGCTGCAGGATGAGCGCAGCCAGGTTCATGGCCTGAGCTCATTGATCTGGGGAGATGCCTTTCTGGGGAAGTACAGATGGGTGGGGTCAGAGCTGATTAAGTTCCCATGGGTGCTTTAATCAAATCTCTCAGTACTGTGCAGAGTCCGGGTTCTTGTTTCTGTAAACTATCATCCATGTCTTGAGGTTCTCGCACAGTTTCTAGAAACTTCTAAATGCACAATCCAACTTTATGTGGCCCAGACCTAGACTGGCTTGGGGAGAGGAGTACAATATTTAAAATTTTAATTTTAATTTTTGCTTGCTTGCTGTATGGATTGATTGTGTGTGCATGTGTGCACCCCCATGCACGATGGCATATGTTTGACAGTCAGAGGACAACCTGTGAGAGTCATTCTTTCCTTCTGTCATGGCAGTCTTGGGGATTTAACTTTGGTTAGCAGGCTTTATGGCACTGGCAGGTAATCTTATGCCATCTCATATGGTATTTTGCCAAGGACTAAAGCTATTGCTTGTACATGCAGACGATGGAGGTAGGTGAAGGATCCCTCCTCCCTCAGCTTGGCTACTGCTCAGGCAACTCAGGGTGACAGGCCCTTGGCACCAGCTATGGGAGTTCAGGGGGGCATGGGTGGGGTAACCCTTTTCAGACCTGGCACTGTGCCAGGCCAGGTCTAGTGCTCCCTACCCAGATGGGGTGCATCCTGGAGACTGAATGTATTCAGCGTTTAAAAGCTCTAGAATCTTGATCTCCTTAGCCTTTGTTCTTTGCCGACCACCCACAGGAGCCTGGTGATTTTTTTTTTTTTTTTTTTTTTTTTTTTTGCCTCCTGGCCAAGCTGGGAGTGTGGGGTCTTGGATGAGGGCACCTCATGGAATTGAGCCCCAAAGTTTAAGTGTCCGGGTTGGGGTGTGGAGCTACTGTCAGGTATCTACCGTGTATTGTGACCTCAAAATAATTTCTAAAACCTAGTGTGCTCATAATTTTCTGCTCTGTAGATCAGACATGCACAGACTCAACCAGCAGGCTTGTCAATGGGATCTGCCTGCCTCATGTGGCCACCAGCAACCCCCCAAGCCTCCCTGCGCTGTGCCATTCAGAGAAAGAGTATATCTGCTTTCATCAAGGTTTGGTGCAGAGAGAGCACACTAGGAAGGAAAAGGAGTGGGGGCCTGGGCTTGCCCAACTCTTCCAGGCTTCAGGATATACATTCGATCCCAGGGGCTTGGTTACATATTTGTTTGCAAAAGTCCAGAGGATTGGCTGCTAGAAGTCCCAACAAAGGAGATGAAGGGAGAATGAAGGCATGAGAAAATGTGTTTGGGATGGTATGATGTGCTTTGGTGCCAGATTTGACTTGGAAAAGATTATACTCCCCTGCCCCCACGCAAGCTCTCCCTCTGCCCCAAGGCACTCCAGGGACATAGGAAGGTAAATCTTTAGTGGGTGTTTAAGAATTCGAGGTGGCTCTGTGGGACACTGAGTCTTTACCCAGCATCAGAGGGACAACCTGTCTAACTCTCCAAAAGCTCACAAGCTATTTTGAAGCCTCTGCTAATTGATGTGCACAGACAAAGGCCAGAGACTTAGCAGGGTTTCTCTCTCAGCACCAGAGAGGTTTTCCCCTCTGCCTGTGTCCTCCACAGTGAACTCACCTCTGCAGTTGGGAGGCCAGTACTGTCCTGGAATGTGGGAAGCAGTTACAGGAAGAGAGAAGGGTCAGCCATTCAGCCACTAACTCTACTTGAAAAGACCTAGCCATGGTCTGGACCCCTACGTGGGCTGGATAGGTTCATAGGAAAGTCGGCAGGGTCCACATGAAAGCACTCGAGCTTGTAAAATCTGCACATGGGTGGTCTGGATGCTGCATTACCACATACACGTCACAAACATGCACCATCTGAGGATTCGCTGCAGCACCTCTTTAGCTAAACAGGCATTTGGTTGTGGGAAACCTTGGTGTTTGTGAATTGCTGGCCTGAGCGGGTCAGTGAGCAGGTAGGGCAGCCATGTGATTTCCCCCTAACCCTAGCACTGCCAAGCGCCCCTGGGACACCTGAGGTGAGCCTTGTGCTCCATATCCCTGACATGGTAAGGCTGGTTCTGAGCTGCTTCCTGGGGACTGCCTGCCATGTCCACGGCAAGCAGCAGCTGCTCCCCTAAATGTGCTTGGTGGCAGACAATCGGGTGCACTGTGGCTACACTCTCGGGTGCTGAGTTTGGGCCTCTTCATACAACACTCCCCTACCCGGCCGCCTTGATTCGCTGAACTCCACAGAAACAGAGTCCTTCGTGTGTCCGCAGAAACATGCCCAGAGAGAGGCCAAAGGATGGGACTTCTGTCATAGACTCAGTCATGTGCGTGGGAGCCTTCGCTTTGAACTCGTAGAACCGTAATGACTCCTATGAAGACAGTTACTGGAAGTCTTCTTATCCTTTAGGGTCAGGGACACCCTCTACCTGCCAGGGTGGCAGAAGTTATGACATCAGACTTTGAGGAATTCCTGACACACACCCACCACACTGTGCCAAGCGATTTGGGAAGGTGAGAAGAATTCCAGTCGCAGGCAGGCCTGACTATGGGAGGCTCTGCTTCCGGCCAGCTGTGACTCTGGGGTTCTCCAGACCCTCCCCCAGCCACCTTAGGAATGTCCTCTGTAACCACAGTGTTCCTGCCAACCTCAGTGCATCCAGTAGTGTCCCCATCCCTGTTTCCCTCTGAGACCGAATACACAGGACCAGTTATTTCCTTCTTCAACCATTTATTAGGGATTCTGGGAAAGACCTGAGGGAGGGTTCAATGAAGGGGAGGAGAGGGATCATAGCTGGTCATGGGGGTCGTGGCGGTGGCGCTTAGCGGTACTTCTCGGTCAGGACAGAAGACAGGATAGACATGAACTTGTCCCAGGCTTCGTGGACCTCAGCGGTGAAGTCGGCAGGAAAACGTGCGGCCATTGTGACCAGCAGACAGTGGGACAGGAGCTGCGGAGGGAAGGGAAGTTCAGTGCTCAGTGCAGCGGAGACCCCGCCCGCTTTTTTCCTTGTCTCTTTCTCTGCTGACCTCTCCTTCCCTTCTCATAAACCCACCTTGAAGTTGACCGGATCCACACGCAGGATGTAGGCATGCAGTTCGCTCAGCTTAGTCAAAGCACTAGAGAGGTTGTCGATGTTCTTAACCGCATCCCCTATAGCGGTCAAGATCTTGAAGCCATGGGCCCGCAACTGCTGCGACCCATGGTGCAGGTCGAAGTGCGGGAAGTAGGTCTTCGTCTGGGGGTAGCTGCAGAAGAGCCTAGGGGTCGGGAGAAAGCGTTAGTTTTACAAGTATTGGTTAGGGAGAGGGCTAGGACCCTGGCTCTTGCCTTGGGCTCAAAATTTAAGGGATATACAAATTTAAAGACCTACCAGACAGAAACCAAAATAGTATTTTACACAGTATTTAAGGAAATGAAATGCAAAAAAAAAAAATATGTACATTAAATAATACAAAAAGCATCCGGAGAGATGGAACTTACTGCCCTGAAGAGAACTCACAACTGTCTGTAACTAAGATGCAAGGGGATCTGATGCCTCTAGCTTCTAATGGCACTTACGTGCTCTCTCTCTCTCTCTCTCTCTCACACACACACACACACACACACACACACACACACAATCTTTTAAAAACAACCCCAAGAGTGATGTTACAATTTCCTGTCGCACCAGGATCCACATGGCAGACCTCGTATCCTCTGTATCCACTCACTCTCTATCTGCCTATAGCTGTTCATTCATCCATTCATTCCTATTCAGTCAATAAATACCCGAGGAGCCCCATGGAAGACTCTGGTGAGCTCTGTGAATGCCAGCCCACCTCCTTTAGTAGCTTGTCGGCCAGGCCGGATCCCCTCCCCACAAGCGCTGATCTCGCGGTCCTCTCCACGTTGTCCTCTCTGCCTCTGTCCTTACTGTCGTGACCACACCGTCCTCATAACCCCTTCTCAGTGGCTTCTCCTCACTAATTGCTCTTCGTCACTTCTGTCTCACCAACCCCTCTTCTGACCCGCTTACTCAAGCCATGGTGCCTGGACTTACCTCTCCAGAGTCTCAATGCCAATGGGCTCTGCCTGGGGAGCCATCTTCTCCCACATGGACATGATGATAGCTCTCTCATTCTTCATCAGAGACATGGTGGTGGTGGTGAGGGTTGGAGGCTGCGCTGGAGCTGAGTGCACTCAAGACTGGCCTGATGGTTCTTGTCCCCAGTGTCTCCTTATATACACATGGCCAGGGGCCTGTCAGGCTGTGACCACTGGTTAGGAGAGGGAGGGGGCTTGCAGGGTGGAGCCTGTTATCAGAGCCAGCAACAATGAGAATTAGGGCCTGGGGGGACCGTAAGGGCAAGTGCTATCGCTCTTGCCCACTGCCCATAGCCTTAGGAGGGGTGTTGGCCTTAATTCCACACAGAGTCCAGGAGAGATAGGGTCCCAGCCATGTCAGGAGGTCATTTTTGTGTCTAGACCTGCACTGTCCTTTCTCATTTCAGCACCACAAATTGTCTGTGCCATCCCTGTTACCTAATTTCAGTGATTCTTGGGTTCCCTCCAAGGAAGCAGTAATCCCTCTCACTTGGCACTGAGGGAAGTCTGCTCTCACCAGGAGGAGAGACGGGTCAGCAAAAGAAAACAGTCTCCAGCTAGCCTTCCATACCAACCAGTGTACAATGAAATGCACAATTCTTTTAGTTTTTATCTTAACATGTAGCTCCGCCACTCCATGAACTCCATAGCCACCCATTTGGAGCCCTCATCTTCCTCTTGCTCCTAACCTAACCTAACCTAACCTAACCTAATTCATTCTTTTCAAAAATGTGTGTAACTGGAATCATACCGTATTTTACCCTTTTAAGACTGGCTTTCTTTCCCCTTGCATAATATTCTGTAGGTCCATCTGCTTCTGTATTCACCAGTAGTTGGCTACTTTTTATTTTGTGGTATGAATATGCAGCAGTTTATCCTTCATCCACATTCACAGAGAGGTCTCTGCGTGAGCTTACAATTCTATTTCTCTATATCTGTGTCTGTTGATACATCTGTATCTAAGTAGAATTCCTGACATATGCAAGGTGTATATTTAATCTTATAAAGAACTGCCAAACCATCTTCGTGAGTGTCTGTTCTGTTTTATATTCCTATGTATCAAGGCCAGCGTCTTTTGAATCTTAGCTGTTTGACAGGTAGGTACTGATACAGCATGGTGACTGAACACAGCATTTTCCAATGGCCAGTGGTGGAAGGTCTCTCTGGGTGCCTAATTCCCATCTTTGGTATTGTCTCTGCTCAAGCACATTGTCTACCTATAAAAGGTACCTTGTGCACATTTCAACTGGGCCATTTTCTTACCAGTGGTTTATGGACATTCTGTACATAATCTGGGTACGTTTGGGGAGTGGTGAGATATACTATTTGCAAATACCTTCCCCTAGGTTTACATTTTCCTGGTAATCTTTAGTTTTTCATGTATCGTTTGTTTTGTGTGTGGAGGACACACATGTGGACATGTGTGGAGGCAAAAGGACTACAACCTCTCACTGTTAAGCCTGGTTTTAAGGGTCTCTACCCATTATGGTGCCTCACTCAGGCCTCAGTTCATCTTAATCGTCCTTTTTATAAAGTCAATGTTTTAATTTGGATCAAGTGTAACTAATCAAGCTTCTATTTTAGAACTCGTTCTTTTGGGGTGGACTTAGTGGTAATTGCACCATACATACTTAGTGGTAAGTGCCAGCATACAGGAGGCAGAGTTAGAGGCATCTTGGTGAGCCTGAGGGCAGTCTGGTCTACATAGCAAGTTCCAGGACAGCCAGGGCTTCATAGTGAGACCCCCATCTCAAAATTAAGTGGGAGGAAGAACCCCCGCCCTGTTTCTTGAGTTAGGGTCTTACTGTGCAGCATTGGTTGTCCTTGAACTTGCTATGTAGACCAGGCTGGATCTGGAGATCTGCCTGTCTCTACTTCCCTACTGCTGGGGTTAAAGGTGTGGGTCATCATGCCCAGCTTAAGAAAGAATTCTTTTAAAGTTACATCTAAGATTTCACTGCCTAACCACAAAACACAATGATTTTTATCTATATTTTCTTCTAAAAGTTTCATGTTTGTTTTATGTTTCTATAGGTGATTCATTTTGAGAGATAATTTTTGTATGAAGTGTGAGGGTTAGGCCTATTTATTTATTTATTTATTTATTTATTTATTTTTGTCCATGCATATCTGTTCCACTGTCAATTGTTGCAAAGGCTCTAATGTCTCCATTAAATTCACTTCTCACACTGATTGGCCACACATGGTTATGCAGGGGTTCGAGGATATGTGTTTGCCTGGTATGCATAAGGCTCTGAATTCTATTCTCAGCTGTAAGTTCCTCCACCTGACGCTAATTAGCTGTCGCTTCTCTGCAACTTGGCCAAGACAGAATGTGAAGATTAATTAGCCGTATTTTCATTACATTTTATTATTTATTGTGCCATGGCATACAGCTGGAGGTCAGAGGACACCTTTCCAGGTTCTGTCCTTGTCTTCAACCATGTAGATCCCAGGGTGGAACTCTGGCCAACAGGCATGGCAGCCAGTGTCTTTACCTTACTCACTGAGCCATCTTGCTGGCCCATATTTTTATAGGACAGTTTCTCAACTCTAGTCTGTCTCACTGATTTACACATCCATGTTTAGCCAAAACTACACTGCTTTGATTACTATAGCTTTAAGGCTTAAAGTTGGGTAATATTCTGTAGAATGAGAGAAATCATTTTTATTAACTAATTGAT
>NC_034603.1:1209293-1216410 GCF_900095145.1 Mus pahari | reverse complement strand
TTTTACTTGGCATGATGCTATATGTCAGTTGATTCCTTTGTGTTTATTCTTTTATTTATATTTATTATTTTTATTTACGTGTGTGTGTGTGTGTGTGTAGCTGCAAAGCCCTGACAACACCAGATCCCTTGGAGTTCAGAGTTACAGGTGAGTCACCTAATATGAGTGCTAGAAAACCAAACTTGGATCCTCTGGAAGATTAGCATGTGCTCTTAACCGCTGAGTCAATTCTCCAGTGTCTCTTTTTTATTTGTTCATGTGAATGTCAGATGTTTATTAGCTAGTGGATTTTTGACTATTTCTCCAAAGGAAATAAACACCAGACAAGATGATGACTGTCTGTGATCCCGGCCTTTAGGAAGGGAAGTCATGTCAATTGTCACACACTGGAGGCTGGGCTACATAGTAAGTTCTGCAAGCTAACCTGAGTTGCATTGTTGAGACACTGTATCAAAAACAGAGAAATGTTGTGTATACCAAGCTGGAGAGATGTCTCAGTGGTTAAGAGCACTGGCTGCCCTTCTAGAGGTTCTGAGTTCAATTCCCAGCAACCACATGATGGCTTACAACCATCTGTAATGGGATCTGATTTCCTCTTCGGGTGTGTCTGAAGACAACAACGGTGTACTCACATATACAAATCTTATAAAAAACTTTTAAATGCTGTGTATACTACTTCACAGCTACTAGGATAGCCATAATTAAAAAGAGAAGCTAAAGCCAGGACGGCGGCACAAGACTTTAGTCTCAGCACTTGGGGGACAGCGGTAGACAGATCTCTGAGGAATTCCAGGCCAGCCTGGTCTGCAGAATGAGTTCCAAGATAGCCAGGGCTACACTGAAAAACAAACAAACAAGCAAACAAACAAATAGACAAAATAAAAATGCTAGAGAATATGTAAAGAAATTGCAATCTGGATAAGATGCAATGGAGAGAGAGAAAGGGGTGCGCACTGGGAAGAAGTTTGGTAGTTCCTCAAAAAGTTAAAGGCAGGGTGCAGGGTGTGGTGGTGCACACTATCCATCCCAGCACTGGGAGGCAGAGACAGGGGGATCTTAGTTAGCTTGAGACCAGCCTGGTCTGTGTAGGCAGTTTCAGGACAGCCAGGGCTATCCTATGTAGAAAGCTCCTGTCCATAAATAAACAAACAGATAGACAAATGGACAACCAGACAGCCAGGTCGATAGGTAAAAGTTGTATGTGGTCTTACCACATGGTCTTGTTGTATTTCCATTGCTACATATACACTCAGGAGAAATGCAACATGGGAGTGTGTGTGTAGCAAGAGCATCACTGTTGTTGCTTCTTTCAAATACAGCGGTTATTCTCTTTGGATTGTTTAGAATAGCCAATAAACCACAGGAAGGCAGTTCTTTAGGCCTCTCTTGAAGCCATCAGCTGTAGTGTAACTAACTGCTGGCCTTCTGTCAGGGCCATTGCAACAATATTCTCCATCACACCCTGAAGTGGAAACAACCCAAGTGTTCTTTCTTTTCCCTCCCTCCTCTCCCCACCACAACTCTGTCAGGGTCTCGTGTATCCCAGGCTAGCCTCAGACTTCCTAGGTAGCCATGAATGACCCTGGGCTTGCACTCCTTCTGCCTCTACTTTCTGAGTACTGAGATTGCAGGCATGTGCCACCACAATCAGTTTGTGTGCTGCTGGGGACTGAAGCCAGGGCTTCCTGCAGGCTATGCAAGCACGTTCCCACCTGAGCCATGTGCCAGTCCTGACACATGCAATTTCAACGTTAGAAAAAGAACGGGGGACTTTTCCATATGATGGCCAATTTACATTTCTGTGACTGGTGTGAGTTTCCCTCCCCAACATCTGGCACAGCTGGTCCTTTGATTTAGCCTTTCTGGTCAGGACACAGTGATTCCCTTGTGGTTTCCATTTCCTTTCCTGGTGGTGAGTGAGGCTGTGCCCTTTTTCATGACTTCACTGGCTACTGGATTCCCTCTTTCTGAAGAATCTAGATGCTTCTTTTTCATTTTCTTTTTCTTTCTTTCTTTCTTTCTTTCTTTCTTTCTTTCTTTCTTTCTTTCTTTCTTCCTTCCTTCCTTCCTTCTTTCCTTCCTTCCTTCCTTTCTTTTTTTAGATGCTTATTTTTCTGTTGCCCTGGTCTAACTGATGTGTCAGAAATTGAAAAATAGTATGGATATAATTTCTTTGTCATTTTTACATGTTTTTATGTCTCCCCAACACTGTAGTGTGTAGTGCCTCTCCTAGCACTGGAAACCAAACCTCGAGCCTTGTGCATACGAAGCCGACACTCTACACTGAGATATATCTCCGATTCTGCCTTATTCTGATGAGTAGTTGTGAACAGTTTGCAATTTTTTTTTGAGAGACAGGAGTTCGCTGTGTAGTCCTGACTATCTTGAAACTAGTAGCCCTGTAGACGAGACTGGCCTCAAATTCACAGAGGTCCGCCTGCCTCTGCCTCCCTAGTGCTGGGATTAAAGGCATGCGCCACCACTGCCTGGCAGGTTTGTAATCTTAAACTAAAGAGTAGTGGCGTATGATTGTAATGCTTTCCAGTTGTGGAGGTTGGAGCAGGTGGATTGTTGTGAGTTTGCAGTCAGGCTGAGCTACATAGTGTGTGTCCCAGGGTTGTTGATACGTACAGATATGCGCTGCCAGGCCTTGCTGCTTATGTTTTTTTTTATTTATTCCCTTTTCTTTGATTTTTGGGTAGACAGGGTTTTGTGTATCTAGAGCTAGCCTCAAGTGCAATATATATAGCCAAGGATGATCTTGAATTTCTGATTCCCCAGTCTTAAATAAAATCAGAATATAAAATAAAGTAAAATAAAGAGTAGCTGGGCACAGTGGTGCACACCTTTAATCCCAGCACTCAGGGGGCAGAGGCAGGCTGATCTCTGTGAGTTCAAGGTCAGCCTGGTCTACAGAGTGAGTTCCAGGACATCCAGGGCTACACAGAGAAACTCTGTTTCAAAACAAAAACAAAACAAAACAAAAGAAAGAGAATAAAGGCACAGCCAAATATCAGAGTTAAGAGAGAGAGTATAAGCACATTTTAAGGGCTTTACAGAGCCTTCCTGTGTAGTGGATTCTTTTGTGTGACATCGGTCAATGACATTTATCAAGTGCTTTCCCTCACATGGCACCAAACACTCAACCCTCAGAGCCACTCTGTAAGAGCAGTTCTGTCGTTGGTGGGGCTTTCTTTGGTTTGGTTTGGTTTTAAGGTAAGGGCATAGACACTCAAGGAGGTTATAAACAGTGCCTGTGGTTCCAACCCAGACGAGAAATAGCTGAACGATTTGCTGTGGGCTGGGTTGCTGACTGGGTAGAGGCCATCTTGGCTTCACAACCTGTGGACCCTGTGGACGCAAAGAGCCTGGCCCTGTGAGGAGTCCAGGATGCTGGAGCTGCTGATCTATAATCAGATCTGCAAGCTCCAGGCACATTTTGAACTTGAGCAGTTTGACTCAGATAAGGTCTGTCTGTTCAATCAAGTAGAAGAAACCAGACCAAGGGGGGGGGGTCATTCTGTAGATCCCCCAGGAAAGGTGACCATGGGCGGCAAATTAACCTCATCTATTCAGCTTCACCAATTAAACCTTTCTGATAACTTTAGACTCAACTTCGGGCTCAGTGTGATGAAGGGTCATCTCTAGCCATAGGATTCAGGACAGGGCAGAGTGTTTAAAACTATTTCTGGTGAGCCGGGCGTGGTGGCGCACGCCTTTAATCCCAGCACTCGGGAGGCAGAGGCAGGCGGCTTTCTGAGTTCGAGGCTAACCTGGTCTACAAAGTGAGTTCCAGGACAGCCAGGGCTACACAGAGAAACCCTGTCTCGAAAAACAAAAACCAAAAACAAATAAACAAAACAACAACAACAAAAACTATTTCTGTTGTGGGTGAGTGGCTTTCTTGGAGAGGAACACTCAGTAGAGAAGGTGGCTCCCAGATAGTGTCTGTGAGCTCCACCCAGCCCTTGGCCTGAGCAAGTNACAGGACAGATAAGGCCTGGCACCCATATGGCTTCCTACTCTACCCAAGGGAGACCTTGGGGGATGGGGCACAAGGGTCCAAAGTTCCAGTTTCCAAAGGTCTACTTCTGCAGAAGGGGTCTTGAATCCACATTATTTTACATTTGAAATGAAGCCTCGCTTCCATAAGACTTTAACATCAGAGTCACAAGGTATGCCCTGCAGAGCTCAGGCTGGCTCCACTCCTCCACAACAGCTCAAATCCAGCTTCTGGTGGGGAAACTGGGGTCCCCAGTGGAGTCCACTCATCCACAGGCCACAGTGTGACCCTACGTTTTGATTTTTGTAATAGCTGATGGTATTTCTTCGCAATGATGTGGACACCTTGGGAGTTGAGGTGATGCACCCAGGTTAGTTAGTCCTGGGTTCTCCTATCCAGTGCTGTCAGTATTGGGTAAGGCAGCCTCCGGGGGGAGTACACCAGACCTCTGTAGACTAGGATATCATAATTTCCTCACACTCATCATTATTACCATGTCCGTTTCAGAGCTAGCGGCGGTAGAAAAGATTGAACCCAGGGCCTCATATGTAATGCCAAGTGCTCACTAACCAGCAACATCTCTTTCCCTTTTTGAGAAGGCCTCAATGAGCTGCCCTGCCTGGCTTTAACTTCCTATCCTACACCCCAGTCTCCCTAGTAGCTGGAAATACAGGTCTCCACCACCAAGCCTGGCTGTCACTATTAATTACATAGAAAATTACACTGTGAATACTCCTGTGATGGTTGCTGTCAAAAAATGGGTCCAGAGATCATAGCTGGGGAAACTCTGGGCTCCTTGGTTTAGGCCTTCCTATCCCAGAGGCATCAACTGGAGTCCCAAGGCTCTGGCTAATCAAGTAGCAGAATGGCCCAGGGGAGTAAGAGGGGAAGCCTGGACCACAGTCCTGCCTGGCTCAAGTGCCCCGGTCCCTATGCACTCCCGCTGTTTCCGTGGGAAGGTCCCACGACCCATCCCAGGCACCTGGCTCCATCTCTCTGCCTCCCTCCCAGCCTGACGTCCCCTTCCTACTCCTGACCTCACGCAACACTCAAATCACACATGACTGGGATAAAGGCTTGCAAAATGAGTTAGTCATCCCTTTCACATCACACATCCAAACCATCAAAGGGCAAACGTAAGTGCAACTCCTGGACACTGGCAAATATTCGAATGGTACCTTCTCATTGAGTAATAGTTGTGGGGCGGGGTGGTGGTGGTGAAATACGACTATTTTCTCTCTTTGTCAAGTTTGCAAACATGACTGTTACGTGATGCGCAGACTAGTACAATCCCGACCACCGCTCCTGCCTTTCTCACAGTTTTCAGTTTATACGCTTTGGTTAAATCAAATGTATGACTTTAAACTGCAGACAGGTTCCCCTAGCGAGAGCCAGGAGGGTCCGCCAAGGCGTCGCGCCGGCGCAGTCGGCTGTCCCGGCATGCGCGGGGGCCGTGGCGCGCCGCTCGGCGAAATCTCGCGAGAGTGAGCGCCGAGGCCGAGGCACCGGCTTCCTCTGTGTCGCCGCGGGCCCGGCGCCTGCCTTCGGCTTGGGCCGTACCCACGCGAGCTCCTCTCAGGCGCACGCCCGGGCTCCCGCAGGATGGGGGACAATACCAGCCCCATCAGCGTGATCCTGGTGAGCTCGGGCAGCAGGGGCAATAAGCTGCTCTTCAGGTACCCCTTCCAGAGGAGCCAGGAGCACCCCGCGTCCCAGACAAGTAAGTGGCGCCCGGCCCGGCCCCGCGCTGTGCACGGTGCGGAGGAGGAGGCGGAGAGGGGCCGCGCGCGGCACGACTCCGGAGTCTCCAGCCTATGCAATAAACGTGCGTAAGAATTGCCAGCTCCTGCAGTGGTGCACATCTGGGATCCCAGCGCCCCCGACGCGGAGGCCGGGGAATTGCCAGGAGCCCGAGGCCAGCCGTTTCTCCAGACAAATCCAGAAAGACAGCAGATTTTACAAGCACAGACACGAACTTATGTTATTTTAGAAAGGATAAGTGACTATGAGGTCTGACGTTGTCCTTGAACTCCGGTCCATGCCGACTGTGGGGATAACTGCTCACCATCTTGATAATCATCCCTCCTGTACATAAACTCCGAGAGTGTACCCGCCAAAAAGTAAAATACACCATCATCCCTTCCCCGAGCCCCTCAGAGAATCTCAGGACGCTTGTCTGTTAGGTTGTAGCATCCGCCTTGAAGGTTCTTGGAGTTATTGAGCACCAAACTCCTGTCGAGTCGCAGTGGGATCCCTCTGTGGGTGAACATTGTTCTTAAAGCTCGCTAATATAATACAAAGGGTTTTAAGTTATAAAAACAAAGTTGGTACCATGCTCTCAGAACCCCCTCCCTCATCCCCCTAAAGGGCAACTATCATCACCATTTTCCAAACCTTCTGTTTATACACAGCAAAGCACACATTCCAAGTACAAAAGGACTACATGGCCCATTTTCCTTTTTTTTTTCTTCTGGTATTAATTTTTTTTTTTTTTTGAAATAGGGTTTCTCTGTGTAACCCCACTGTCCTGGAGCTCACTCTGTAAACCAAGTTGGGCTACTCAGACCCACCTGCCTCTGCCTTCCTGAGTGTTGGCGATTAAAGGCATGCCACCACCCGAAGGTCTGCTCATTTTCCTCTGTACTTTGTGTCTATGTCTTAAACAGGTTCAACCTCACCCTGAGACAGGTTACCTGTGTAGCCCTGGCTGTCCTGAAACTCACTCTGTAGATCAGGCTGGCCTTAAACTCAGAGATTTGCCCGCCTCTGCCTCCTGAGTACTGGGACTAAAAGCCTGGGCCACCACCATCGCCAGCCACCTTGTTCTTATTAATGGCTGCAGTGAATTGCATGAGATGAGCATACTGTGGTTTATTTGCCCAGCCCCCTGTTAAGGGCAGCATTTTTCACTCTTTTCAGGTTGTGCAGATGGTTTGGCACTTGCTCTGCCAGCATGAGACCCTCAAATTCCCAGCACTTATGTAAAAAGACTGTCTTGGCTGTGGTGTGTGTCATGTCATCACTGACTGATAGAGATGGGTTGATCAAGAGCTCCCTGGAGCCGGGCCTAGTGGCGCAGGCCTTTAATCCCAGCACTCGGGAGGCAGAGGCAGG
>NC_034603.1:1202993-1209284 GCF_900095145.1 Mus pahari | reverse complement strand
AAAAAAAAAAAAAAAAAAAAAAAAAAAAAAAAAAAAAAAAAAAAGAGCTCCCTGGCCAGCCAGCATAGCCTGAAGAGTAAGCTGATTCAGTGAGAGACCCTGTCCCGAGACAGTAAGGTAAAGATAAAGGAGGACACTTCCCATTTTGCTCTGGCCTTTACCTGCACTTGTAGGCCATGTACCCATGCCCCAATACTACCACCAACTAAAACAAAAACCACATAAACTGTGCATGTCCGTTATGTAAATTATTCTTTTATAGAGTATTTTTAGCAACAGGCCAGTCGAGTCATGTGGTTGGATCTGAGGGCTCATGATCACGTCTTAAACAGATTAATTTTTAGTCTTTATTAGACTGTTGGTAAGAAACTGTGTCTGATAATTTTACTGTGCAAGGTGGTGTTGGGAGCAAGCATGTTTTTCTCTTTCCTGCGCTGTTTGGATTCACCTTTCAGAGAATTCATATCCTGTGCCTGACTTTTTCTTGAGTTGTTTTTTCCTTATGGACTTGAAAGAATTATTTATATATTTAAGTTTAAAAGTAAGACTTTTGGACCAGGAGTGGTGGATGTCTTTAATGGCAGCAGTCTGGAGGCAGAGACAGGCCATATCTCTGGGTCCCAGGCCAGCCTGGTGTACATGGTGACTCCTAGATTAGTCAGGGCCACACGGTAAGATCTGCTCTGAAAAAATGAAAAGCATAACAAAACAAACAAAACCCTTTCCTTTTATTTTTTTTTTTGTCACAGTAGGTAACCACTTTGCTATTTCTGTGTAGTTTATGCCAGAATTTTGATTTTTTCTTTTTTCTTTTTTTTTTTTTTTTTTTAGTTTTTTCAAGACAGGGTTTCTCTGTGTAGCCCTGGCTGTCCTGAAACTCATTCTGTAGACCAGGCTGGCCTTGAACTCAGAAATCTGCCTGCCTCTGCCTCCCAAGTGCTGGGATTAAAGGCATGTGCCACCACTACCCGGCCAGAATTTTGATTTTTATGGTGTCATGTTTTCAGTCTAGTCTCTTGTGGTTTCTGAGTTTTCTTATCTGTAAGGCCTTCTGCTCTGGGAGATAATGATGTTACTTTGCTGTTTTGAGTCAGGGTTTAACTCTGTATTCCAGGGTGGCTTGGGATTTACTGTGTAGCTAGTGTACTGTGTAGACTAGCCTTAAACTGGTGGTGCCTACCTTCTCTGCTTGTGGAGTGGTAGCATTTCAAGTGACCACCCCTAAGCCCTGCCTTTTCCAAGATTATTAACAAGAGACAAGTTTTTCTTTAGAACATTTATTGTCTTGTTTTAAAATGAACGTATTTACTTAAGACAGGGTTCTGTTATGTACCCCTGGCTGCCTGGTTAGACCACACTGGTCTAGAACTAACAGAGACCCTCTTCCTCCTGCCCCTCAGTGCTGGGACTAAAGGTGTGCGTCGCCACTCTCGGCTTTACACTTTATTTATCTCAATGTAAGGTTCAGCTCCTAAGAGCTGGTATGGTCTGTGTACTTTCCAGGAGGTAAGTGTGTGATAGGCCAGGCTATGGCCATACGGTTGTTGGATTTCCTTAGATGTTGACTCTCAAAAGCCAACATAATTCAGTTTCTATATGGCTATATCATCTCACTGAGCAATTCACATAACCTTTATGTATATTACATTCCAGTGGTTTTTTTTTTTGTTTTTGTTTTTAATTTTATTCTTTGATACAAAGTCTCACATAGTCAGGGATGACCTCCAGAGTGCTGGGATTACAGGCACCACCATAACGCGCTTCTGTGTGGTCGAGGGATTAAACCCAGGGCTTGGACATGTTAAGCAAGTGCTGTACCATCTGAGCTACATTCCCAGCCCCCTTCTCTTTCAATGGCTTCTTTACATACAAGTTTCACGCCATTCAGAATTAACCACTTTCTGCCTTTTCTCCCCATCAGTATTGTCCTGAGAAATTTTAATTATTTTTCACTGGAAACTTAATATCTACTTGTTAGGCTCTACCCCCAAACTTGGTTTTTTGTTGTAGATGGAGATAGAGGCAGCTTTCTTTCCTCATAGTCTTTAAAGCTAGAACATTTATTGTATGACTGCTGAAATTCTCAAGGTGAGTTTAGCTGCCCTTTTAGGTTCAGGTGTGGTTCTTTCAAAAAATTCATTCCAGAATCTGCAATAGATAATTTTTATTTTTTATTTTCTTGAGACAGGGACATACTCCTGGTTGGCCTAGCAGTACTGTGCATCAGGCTGGCCTCAAATTCACAGAGATACGCCTACCTGTGTCTTCCAGAGGCTGAGATAAAGGCATGTGCCACCATGGCTGCCTGTAGATGTCATCCTTAGGTACTTCATTTGCCCTGTCCTAGGCTATATTTTGTCTCTTAGATTTGCCATTCAGGTTAGACTTTCTCTTGTGCTTGATAGGCTGGGCACATTTGCCACAGGCTAACTCCAGAGGTGGTAGGACTCAGAAGACATTGTGTTACTGTGACCCTCTGTAAACATTTCTTTCACTATCTTGTTTCTGCCCCTGAGACCAAAAAGAGCTGCTGTAGCTTTTGGAAATGTTCCGATTAATGGGAGAGAAAAGAAATCTTCCCGAGCTGTATACTGAGGTCTCAACCTCTCCTCAAAAGAATAGCACTTTGTTATAACTTCTTGGGGAACCATGCTATAATTTCCCCCTGTGCTTCAGATAGAACCTGGTTGGTCCCATACATGCTAAGGACTGACACTGAGCTACATGGGTCTCCGACCCCTGAGCATGTTATGGTATCATAGATACATGAAATTTACCAGTTTAACCATTTGAAGTGTATGACTCAGTGGTATTATCTGCGTTCTTTCCATTGTGAAGCATCACCATTACATTACATATTTCCAAACCTTTGATCCTCTGAAGTTAAGTTCTGTAATGATAAGTAATGACTTACCTGCCTGTTCCTAGCCATGGTTAATGCCCAGTTGACTATGTGTCCTATGGCTTTGCTTATCATAGGGTTTTCATAGAAGTGATACTTGACACTTCTATGACTTACTGTGTTCAGCCTAATAGTTTCAAGATGTACGAATGTTTGTTCTTCTTTGTAGCTGAATAATAATGATGTAGACAGTGGAAGCAGTGGGTTTTAATAGTTCCACAATCCTGGGTGTGGAGCATTCTTAGCCATTATTCTTTTGTCTCACTCAGATAAACCACGTAGCAGATACGCTGTCAACAACACTGGAGAACATGTTGATGACCAGGATGGTGACTCCAGGTAAGGGCTTGACAACCATTCTGGGCAGGAAGGCTGGTTCTCTTTCTAGGCCTGGTCAGAGCTCCACCCTCCTCCTGACCCAGATGTTTGTCCCTCTGGGCAGTCTGGCACCCTCCCCATAAAGTGAGTGCTCTTAGGAAGTGCATAGCTGGGACTGCTCTGCTAGTCCCTGACTGGCTCAGATTTCACTGTGTGGATAGAGGAGTCGGAGGATGAATGAGGCATGTCACATGGTACATTTCTTTCCAGTGAGAGGATCTTAGAGGAAGGCAGATCCTTTGCGGTTCCCAGACCAGCTTCCTTAGCACATGCCCAGTAATGAGATGCAGGTGCTCAGGTGCTCAGGTGCAGTGCAGCCTGGGCGCAGTGGGAACTGGGGCTGCTCCTTTCTGTGTTTGCTCTTCTCTGTGTCTAGGAGGACTGTCAAGGTCTACATTCATAAGCAGCATTTCTGCCATTTTATGTTAATTGTAAAGGTTAGTAAGAGGCAGCATAGACTTAGATAAAAAAGAGAAGATCTCGATTTACTTGTCTGGATCCCCTGAAACACAGACAGTGCCTGTGGGGGTAAAGGATAGGATTTTCAGGCTGGCAGTGGTGGCACACGACTTTATTCCCAGCACTTAGGAGGCAGAGGCAGGCAGATCTGTGTGAGTTCAAAGCCAGCCAGGGCTACACAGAGAAACCCTGTTTCAAAAGACCATTTAAAAAAAAGGGTAGGGCTTCTCTCCCAGGAGAAGGCCGCTGACTCCACACTGGGTCTTTGCTGTGTAGTAAGTCAGCGCTGTGTCAGACATTTGAAAAGGTACCATGTCTACCACTCTGATTTACAGTGCCAAAGTGCATGGGGTTTTGCTTGTTTGTTTGTTTGTTTTTGTTTTATTTTATCTCAGGTACTGGGATAACAGGCCTGTGCTACTATGTCCACTTTTATATGGTACTGGGGTTCAAGCCCCAGGACACATGCATGCTAGTCATCACTAACATAGGCAGCTATGTTGATCCATGTGTCACATCCTCAGCTCCCAAAGTGTGTGTGTGTGTGTGTGTGTGTTTTAAATCCTCTCCTGTGAACATGGTAGAAGTGAGGGGGAGGGTGGTAGGTCGGGGTGGCTGGGGATAGAAAATTGCTGATCCTTTTAGAAGGAGGTCTTGATGTAGTTTTTCCTTTAAGGATGACGGCTTGAAACACATGTGTCACAAGCACATAGAAGGCTTTTGCCCCAGTTGCTTGTGGTGGTGACTGCTATAATAATAGCACTTGGAAAGTAGGCATAGGGATGACTAAGAATTTAAGGCTAGCCTCAGCTCTTAGCCAGTTTTGAGGCCAGCCTGGGCTACAAGAGACTGCCTCAAAACGATAAAATGAAACCAAACCTTTTGCTGCTTATATCCTGGGCAGGTGTGCCTTGTTTTCTGTCTGTGTCACAGATCACTATGGAACAACTGCCCTCACATTTACCTCCTACCAAGATTCACTGGAGTGGAGCGTTTGAATAGGCTCCTTCCTTCCTTCCTCCCTCCCTCCCTCCCTCCCTCCCTCCCTCCCTCCCTCCTTCCCTTTTCTTTCTTTCTTTCTTTCTTTCTTTCTTTCTTTCTTTCTTTCTTTCTTTCTTTCTTTCTTAATTTTTTCTCCTGTTTTTCAAGACAGGGTTTCTCTGTGTAGCCTTGGCTGTTCTGGAACTCTCTGTATACCAGGCTGACCTTGAACTCACTGAGATCCACCTGCCTCTGCCTTCTGAGTGCTTGCCTTAAAGGTCACCACACAGCTGTGTTTAGCTTTGAACAATCTTTCATTTCTAGGGCAGACCACAGCATCAAATTCCTGCAATCGAATTTCAGAGTCTTACAAAGATGTTTTCTAGGCACTCCATTTCAGTATCGAGCATAATAAACCCAGAAAACCTTGGGGTCAGAGTGCTTCTCTTAAGTTCTTCAATTGAACTGGAGTATTATTTCACTTGGTAATTTTAACTTTATAGCATCTCCATCCCACATGGTTATAAGATGTAGATTAATTCCCATTGGGCCTCAGTTCTCTGCCAGTCCCCTCATAACTGCCCAGCTCAGGGCTTCTCCTGAAGCAGGGCAGTGCTGCAGCGAAACCCACTCTCTACCCCAAAGGTGCTTCCTTCCTGGGACTTGCAGGGGTTTCCTGCTTGTCAGCTTCCCAGGTAGAAACTTAGCTGAGTGGGGTTGCCTACCTTTTGTAATTAAGGACCAGAACTGTGCTATTCAGTCAGGATTCTAGACACTGGCCAGTGTGGCTATTTACACAGAACTACATAGATTCCCAGCCCTTCATAAACCAAGCATGGTGGTAAATTTCTGTAATCTCAGAACTCAAGTGGATCAGAAGATCAAGGCCACCCTTGGCTACACAGTGGATTTGTGGTTAACTTGGGATATGAAAGTCCCTGACTCAAAACAAAACAAAACAAAGTAAACAAAACCAACCAGTCAACAAACAAACATCTCTAAAATTAAAAAAGAATCCAGCTTCTTAGTCCCCCTCACCTCAGCTGCTCACTGGCTACCAGATTATATGTGCACTCTTGAAACGTTTCTATCCTGGTAAAAGTTCTGTCTGGTGGATGGCCCATTGCAAGTGAGCTGCCAGCATGCTGAGGGAGGTCTATTGACCTCTCAGCCTGCACTATATAGTCTATGGCTGTAAGTGTGGAGCTGCTAGGGAAGGGTCCCTTGGTACATATTTCTCTTACATGGGTTTTGGCCATGTGCTTCTTGGTGAGAGCAAGCTGGGGAGCCATAGTAGGTCTTCAGGGTAGGGCCTTATGCAGTTTTCATGGTTGCTTGGAAAGTGGTGTGTTCTAGAGTAAAATGTTCTTCACAGGAACCTAGAACATCTAAATCAGATAGTACAGAAAGCTTGCTTCTTCTGTGACCTCCTTACCAGCTGGGGTGGAAGCTCAGGCAGTGAGTGTGCAGGCTGTTCATGCTGTCTCACGGCAGTGAGTGTGCAGGAGGTCCATGCTGTCTCACCGCAGTGAGTGTGCAGGCTGTCCATGCTGTCTCACCGCAGTGAGTGT
>NC_034603.1:1185135-1202508 GCF_900095145.1 Mus pahari | reverse complement strand
GCAGTGAGTGTGCAGGCCGTCCATGCTGTCTCACGGCAGTGAGTGTGCAGGCCGTCCATGCTGTCTCGCCATCTGGGGATCTGCTGGGTGGCACTTGCTGCACCATAGTTCAGAAGGCTGTCCTGTCTGGGCGTCGTATTTTTTCTCTACTCTTTGGAAGATCAGACACCAGGGTCTGCTCTTCCGATGTCCTGGATTCTGAAAAGTGACTCTCATTCTCTCCTGGCCTGTACTTATGTGTAAGAATTCAAGCTTTAGTGAGAAAAAAATCCCCTGGTAAGTGTTCCATCTGGGGTATGTATATCTTTTTTCTCACCTGGTAAGAAATATTCAGCTAATACTTTATAGTGCTGCTTCTGCTAGATTTTAATACTGCTTTTATAAAACAACCTTGTAACTTTACATGGTTTTAAAGAAAGAATGTTTTGTTTGGTCTTGATGGTCCTGTTCCCATTTCAGCAAGCCATGTCCTCCAACCGATGAGCAATTGGTTGCAGGGTAAGACCAAGACCTCTCCACCCCTTTTCTGTCTTGACTCCGCTGCCTTCTCTTGTAATTGTGCTTACTGCCTAATTTCTCTCAATGTTGAAGAATGACTAACGAGGTGCATAGGCTTGGAATCCTCCCTGCCTCTCAAGATCCCAGATTTCCCCACATCCTCTGCCCTCTGCCCACCCAGAATTACTTAGCTATTTCATATTCCTTTGAGAACCTAAGTATGGTTGGCTGGCACCGGAGAGATTTCTGGCCCGGGTATGCTGTGCAAACCTCCTCCCCAAATGGGAACTCGTCGTCCCATGGTACTGGGCCAGTGTGTGGGTTGCTCATCTCCTGTCGTACTGCACAGCGGGGGCTCATGATCACTGCTCCTTGTCTTTGGTTTTGAGAAAGAGAGGCAGGGGGACAGAGGGAAGGAGACAGACAGAATGACAGACTGTGTTAACAGCATTTGAGTATTTGAGTGTTTAGTTAGATACCCAGGATTAGAAGGAACCAAATAGTGGCAAAAATGTCCCCACAAAGGTGATATGGAACGTTTGTAAGCTGCACTAACTTGTCCCCGAAGCAATTCTACCTGTGTGGGCCATGGCTACACATACAGTATGTGTATTCTACCTGTATGGGCCATGGCTATACATACAGTAAGTGTGAGTTTCCATCCACAGGCAGGTTAAGAGGCTGGAGAGAGGGGTCGTGGTTAAGAACACATGTGCTTCTGTTGGACCTGGGTTCAGTTCCCAGTACCCACATGGCAGCTCACAACTATCTTTAACTTTAGTTCTAGGGGATCCAGTGCCTTCTTCAAGGCCTCCCATGGGCCATAGGTACCTGCCTGGTGTACATACATACATGCAGGAAGAAATACTCATACACATTAAAAACAGCAGGCTGAGGGTATAGAGTTGAGCTCCTTTCCTGTCATTTTCCTCTCTGTTCCTGGGTAACCCTACTCTAGGATGTTTTATTAAAAATAGAATACTTGAGGCCAACCGTGGTGGCGCACGCCTTTAATCCCAGCACTCAGGAGGCAGAGGCAGGTAGATTTCTGTGTTCAAGGCCAGCCTGGTCTACAAAGTGAGTTCCAGGACAGCCAGGGCTATACAGAGAAACCCTGTCTCAAACAACAACAACAACAACAAAAAAAAATACTTGAATTCTCTAACTAGGAAAACTATTCTATCAAAGTAAAAAGAAATTAAAACAAGGAAAAAAAATCCTGACCAGCTTTTCAACTGGGCTGTTATATCTTCCTAAATATGTTTTTCTTGGATGTTCAAGTTAGAAATGTTTAGTTTTTATAGCAGGTGTTTTATTGTCTTATTTTACACTTACCAAGTTTTCAAAGGATTTTTGTAAACTTTGGGAACAGTAATCCTTGTTCCTTGTAATTTGCTAAGTATAAGTTATACCCCTTCCCTGGTCTCAGGTTACTTTGTCTTTGTGCACATTACATCATCAAACACTATGTGAAGTCCATGACCAAACAAGTGTTTTTCATCATAAATGTGTAATGTTAAGAGTGGCACACAGCTCAGACCTGTTCATATTAACAAAATGGCAGGCTACACAGGGACTTCCTAGGATAGGCACTTAAGGCATCATGGCCTAACTTCAGCAGTATATATCCATCTGTGGGTCAGGCCTCTTAGAGGGTAGGATTTAATTTTGTTCCTTCACGGTCATATTTGAGTTTTGGTATTTATGGATGGGTTTTGATACTTACGGGACACCACTGCTTGCCTTTGGGTGTCCTGGAGCGAAAGCTGAAGCATGTCTGTGGCTCTTCACGACAGACAGGGAGTTTTTAGTGGAGATTTTTGACTGTCAAGGAAGAAGTGGTCTGCATTGGTTAAGGTCATTGTCCCTTCTACTACTTTTGTATATTAACTGGTTGGATGGTACAGTGTTGGATGCCCTTTATATAGATAGGATGTAACATGCTGGCTGGATCAGAGCCCAAGCGTTTGGTAGAGTTTAGTATCCTGAACTCCTTCCGCATCAGTGTGTCTTTCAGACAGGTGGGACTGGCAGAAAGCTATGTACAAAATGCGCTTGTCTAAGATGTTGAGTCTTCCATGTTCTGATATCCCGGACATTAATGTTCCAGGGAGGAGGGGACGACTAAGGATTTGTCTGGGTGTCCTATAGGTTCCAGGATTTTAGTGATAAGACTAGTTCTAAACCCACATTGCAGAGGGTAAGGAAGCCCATTGTGACCAACTCTCTGCATGTGGTTTATTTGGGGTCCTGTGAGCCCTGTGGCAGCCAGGGGATCCTGCTAGTTTTGCAGGAAACCAGCTCAGGCCCTCCAGGCCATAGCCTGGAGGGTTCTCATGGTCATGGGTAGAAGTGGAAGAACTGCATGTTGATCATAACCAGGCTTCTGTTCCAGCTGCCTCTGGGTCACTGGTCCTACAGCCCTGTTTTGTGTAGGGTGGCCTGGAATGAGTGCCCACATAGACACTTTCTGTCCCAGTGTCATTTGCTGCTTTGGAGTTGAGCCACAGCAGCTGTTTGAAGCTGACCTTCCTTTTTCAATGTGTAATGGAGGAGTTTTGATGTTAGTCTGTCTCCCTTCCCCCACTGAGAATGCCTCCAGAAGAAACAAGACTAAAGTGCCACATAGTCTCTTTCAGGACTGTAAGGGTCTCCCTGCCCAGGACAGACTATGATCCCAATAGTGCTGGAGCTGTCTTCCCCAAACCACCCTATCTAGATATTAGAAAGCTTTCTGTAGTAGATAGGTGAGCATAGGTGCTCTATCCCGTTAGGGCCAGATCAGAAACAGTGCCTGTATGTCTACAGTGGAGGCCCTCAGTCCCTGGTCTCTTAGATAAGAGGCAACACCAGGCCCCAGGGCTCTCCTCTCTGCAGACAACTCACTTATCCAGGTTCCCAGACAGGGAGGACTAGGCTTGCCAGTAGGGAGACAGATGTACCAATGGCTCTTGGAAAGGGTGAGCTCCCACACCGCAGCCATTCCCACTTCTCCATGACACTTGTTTCTGTGCATCCCATGTTCCTGTAATACAGTGCATCTGCATGCCATGTACAAAATTCCCTCAGTAAGAACTGGGAAGTTTAAGTGTTCAGGGAAAGGGAAGGGCCGTGCAGCTCTGCAGAAAAGAATGTAGTTAGCATACTGCATGCAACCTGGAGCTCTGTCCCCTGGTCCTTTTTGTGGCCCTGTTGTGGAGGGACTGGGGTCAAAGATGTTGAGAGGTACAGTTCCCAAACCGCAGTGCAGTAAGAAGAGGCCTGTGAGCCTCAGTGAATGGCTCCTGAGGGCAGTGCCACCCCCAGCTGATCTTCCTTTTAAATGCAAACTGCAGCTGTTCCTCTTCTAATTTCATACAGCATGCCAGAAATGACAGCATGTGCCTTCAGCCTGTGCTTTTCCTGCCTTCTACCTGTAATTCTGGTGATTCACATCCCTAACCTTGGGACTGCTGCAAGAGAGTCACTGATAGGAATGCCACCCTCTGGGGACAAAGTAGCTCCACAGAACTCTCATTTCCTGAGCCACTCCCTACTTATGGGTACCTGGGCACGGTGCTGTGATTTCCATTAATGCGTTTCCATCCTACATTTTTACAATTTTAAGGTTCTCGGATGTTATTCTGGCAACAATTTTGGCAACCAAATCTGAAATGTGCGGCCAAAAATTTGAACTGAAGATTGATAATGTACGGTTTGTTGGGCACCCAACACTGCTGCAGCATGCTCTGGGGCAGGTATGGCTCTCCTCAGCAGGTAGGATTTTTCTAGGGTGGGTGAGCCTGGCCTTTACTGGCTCTGAGCGCCAGATGTGCTGATGTTGATGCTGGTGAATGTGTGATTAGGGCAGCAGATCTGATCAACTGCTTGCTGTGAGCTGTGAGCCTTCTTAGGACCGGGGGATTCAGCAGAGAATGACAGGGTACTTGCCCCCAGGTGCTATAGTTCCTGCCAGTAGCTTGTCTTTTCATTCAGTGATGGATGGAACCCATAGTCTTCCACATGCTGTGCAGTTGTTGGTCCACTGAGCTCCATCCCCAGCTCTCTGTTACTAGCCTTTGCTGACTATAGTCTGGATCTCTGCTAACTGGCCTTTCCTCTTATATATAGGGGAAGGCAACAATGAGTTAACTGGTAATTGTTCTAACTTTTAAAAAATGATGTGTGCTTCCTGTTAAATCCTGTTAAATTTTGATAACGGACATATTTTAACACATATTGTTGTACTAACCTTTCTACATATGTTCTCTGATGGATGAGTATTTGGGTCCTGAGGAGTGTTAACAAGGTACAGTGTGTTGATACCCAAAGGAACTTGGACACTAGAGCCAGTCAGCCCTTTGCGTACAACCCAGCTCCATGATGACAGCATCCCTCAGATGCAGAAACGTTTCAGCACGCCACACCATTTAGAGAGTGTATAAAGAGCTGTGCGACTTGCAAGCTTTATGCATATGAGGGCTTTGGAGGCCATTGGAGTGTCTCACCGCTGATAGTGCTCCCCCTCCCTACAGAGGTCTTTAATGACAGGGCTCTGTTCTGTCTATGGGTGAGAGGGAGGAGTTGACAGTCATTCCTGTAGCATTGCAGGACAGTCAGGGATGGGTACATTTCCTGGGTGTTGTAGGGAGAGTTGGGACCCTAACTCCATCTCTAGGCAACCCTTGTAATTAGGCTTGAAGGGTGGTGCCTCTCTGAGTGGTACGTGTGAATGCTTTGGCATTCGTTACTGAGACCACATGGAGGCCAGAACTGGAGAGAGGTATGGACTTGGTTCTGTAGCAACACTGGCTGCCCCTTTGCAACAGAGCTGCTGGGCACTCTCTTATCTCTAAACGTCCTGAGTCCTTGCCATGGTGGCAGGGGATGGGCACTCCTTTCTGTCCTGTCACTTTGGGCATCATCAGCTTTATTTTTTCAGTCACTGAACTTCAGGCACAAGCCATTCTGCTTGTTGCACACGTGTGATTCAACTGTTTGTCGACTCCTCTCTGAGCAAAAGCACTATAGCTTTCCGTAGAAAGTTGTGGCTCTCTGCTGGTCATGGTTTCTCACCCCTCTGATCCCAGTATTGGGAGCCTGAGGTAGGATCACTGAGTTCAAGACCAGCTTGGACTCATACTAAGTTCTAGGTCCCAGCAGTTCATAGTGGTACCCTGTCACAAAGAACAGATAAGATGTTGTGTGTTTTGATTTACTAGAATTATGCTCTTTTACAGGTCTCCAAAACAGATCCATCTCCAAAGCGGGAAGCTCCGACCATGATTCTTTTTAATGTGGTATTTGCACTGAGGGTGAGTGTTGTACAGTGGTTAGGTCCGAAAAGAGGATCTGAGGAGGAAGAGCCAGTGTCCAGGGAACTCAGGCTGTGGGCGTGGCATTTGCCCTTTCAGTAACATGTCTGTGGGGACATAGCTCATTGGTTCTCTTCTCCTCCCCTTCCTCCTCCAACTTTTTTGTAAAATACATACCATAACAATATTTACTTTATTAACAGTGGTAGATAGGCTGGAGAGATGGCTCAGCAGTTGAGAGTACTGACTGCTCTTTCAAAGGTCCTGAGTTCAGTTCCCAGCAACCGCATGGTGGCTCACAACCATCTGTAATAGGATCTAATGCCCCTTTCTGATGTGTCTGAAAACAGCTAAAGTGTACTCATATACATAAAATGAATAAAATCTTACAAGGAGGGGAGAGGAAAAAACCAAAACAATGGTAGTCATAGAGCTCAGGGCCTCTATTACTAAGCTACATCCTTAGCCCTGAATGTTTCCCATTTTAAAGTGGATGGTGGCACACACCTGCTATCCCAGCATCTGGGAGGCAGAAGCTGGAGAATTGCCACAAATTTGAGGCCAGCCTGTGCCACAGAATGAGATTCTATCTCACAAACAAACAGACAGATGAACACTACACTCAGCTAGAACAGGTGGTACATTCCTATAATCCCAGTTTTTGGGGAACTGAGGTAGGACATTTAGGAGCTCAAGGTCAATTACATAGTGAATTTGAGGCCAGTTTGGGCTACATGAAACCCTGTCTTTATACCCCATTACTTAGTGCTCCAAAAAAGTATACAATTTAAGTCAGCATGACTGCTTATCTTTGGCTGTATAGTAAGACCTTATTGTATCATATACATATATCACCAAATAATAAACAAAATGCACAATTTAGCTACACCTAGTACATTTGTAATGTCACCATGTATCATCTTGTTCATCACTGCTATCTAGATTCATATTTCATCTCTTAACAGGAAAGCCATAAGAAGTCCAGTAGCAGTTTTTATGTATCTGTATTTCAAAGTGAATCCTAGGCCTCATGACCATTCTATTGTGTTAGATTTATTTTTACTTATGAACCTGAGTACATGTGTGTATGTCCAAGGACAGAAGAGGAGCTAGACCCCTTGGAGCTGGAGTTGCAAGCAGTTGTGAACTAGCTCATGTGCTGTAGAAGCAGAACTCAGGACCTCCTGAAGAACAGCAAATGATCTTAGCCCCTGAGCCACCTTTCTCCTTGTTTATTTTGTTTCTGTTGAGACAGGGTCTCAGAATGTAACTTTGTCTGGCCTGGAACTTGCTATATAGATCAGACTAGCCTGAAACTCACAGAAATCTACCTGCCTCTGCCTCCTGAATGTTGGGATTAAAGGCGTGGGCCACTGTGCCTGGCTTTTATTACTTTTTAAAGAAATGGTCTTGTATATCCCAGGCTGGCCATGAACACTTATGTATCTGAGGATGACCTAGAATTCCTGATCCTCCTGCCTCCACCTCACAAGTGCTAAGATTATAGCCATGTGCCTCATACCTGTCATATATCCATTCATTATTCTGTTACAAGACATATCTATAAAACAATAGTTTTATTTTATGCCATAATGCCCTTTTGAATCTGACAAGAATTAACCATGACAAGTTAGTATTAACTAGTACTTGGTCTGTTAAAACGTCTTGATTGAGAATGGTTTTCAGTTGGCCTGTATGAGCCAAGATGCAAACCCTGATTGCTATGGTGCTCTGTCTCCACTAGTCCTGCCACATCCCCACGTCCAGATTTGTCTCAGTGGGCAGACTTTGTGTCCTGCAGACTGGAAGTTACTAGGAAGGTGTAGTCATATCTGGATACAAGCTTTTGGGAGGCAGAAAGTCCCATGGATGATGATATATTAACTTTGGTGTTGCTTCCTACCCTGAACTGTGAATGTTCACTTTGTTTGAGATGGTGTCACATAGGCCAGGCTGGCCTTAACATTCCTATGTAGACTTGAGCTTGATCCTTCTGCCTCCCAAGTGGTGGCATTATAGGGGTAAGCTACCATACCTGCTGTAAGGACACTTTTTGTTAGCATTCCCATTAAACTCTGCCTCATTCTAGGTGGCAGCTTTTTCAGGGTTAGCCTATGCAAACAAGACATACCAGATATCCCTTCAGTGTATGTCATTGAGCCTTACGGTGTGGGGGTGAGAACTACCTCGCACAAAGGGGACACTCAAACAGTTGGTCCCCACCAGCTGCTATAGAGATGCTTTTGTACCTCAGCTAGTGGCACCTCCAGCAGAGAGAATGACTCACTGTGACTTCAGTCACTAGTCAGAGGAAAAGTTCGTATCCAAGATTATTCTCTCCCTGCTTTCTAGTGGAGTATTTTTATACAGACTCTTGTGAATGTGAACTTGTTTTGAGGCTATTGTATACACTCTGTAAATCAGCCCTTTTAGGACATGATCAAGGGGATGCCCTAAGTATGAAGAGTCACGGCAGACTGCCTGGTGGTTGCAAGCTTGCCCAGGTTTTGCTTCTCTTTGAAAATATGTGGCTTATTGAGAATGTAGAAAGTCTTCCCAATTGCAGGTGAACAAGGTGTTGTCTAGGTAAGATTTTGATTTAAGATAATAGGCACAGGGTCACTTGGCAAATAAGCAGGATGGGAAAACAGCGTCAGAGGTCCTAATCAGTGGTACCATTTGTCCTTTCCTTTCTGACCCTGTACCCCCAACTATTACTCAGCAGTCCTGGTGGCCTCTAGAAACTCTGAGTCATGCTTGCCTTAGTTATCTGTTCGTTCAAGCATCTCCATAGATCCCACAGTGGCCTGCTCCACCCTTGGCCTGGGTGTGTACACCTGCTGTTGACTATGGTCACTGATAGGTTCCAGATGGGTGTGTGCTGCTTTGACCTAGTTAGTGTAGGTAAGCAGTAGACACTTGTGAGGGACATGGGCCAGTGTTAATCTGATTAACAGATTAGCTAGGAATAATTCATCCCTGACAGATGTTTAGCAAATAGCATAACATTTTTATGTTGTTTGTTCTGGAACAGTGTGGCCTGTTGTGAATGAATTCCTATATACTATAGGCCAGACATGTTCATGAGTGGTCAATGCACAACAGGGATTACAGATACCTCCAAGGTTTTGCTCAGGTCAACCTCTGTTCTGAGTGCTGTATGTGTTTTACTAGTTTCCTCTGCTCGGTCGGTTTTCCATCTTCAAATGATGACCAGTGACCCAAGATCACATAATAGGTGGGTGGGATCAGTGCCCTTAGCTGTCCCTTGATTTTCTCTACAGTCATAGCACAGTGGGAATGTGTGTTCCCCATAGAGGACTCCCATAGAGTCATCTCTGCAACCCTCTAAACAGTTGTTCCCAAGACTAGAAGATGAGACAATCAGCCGGCATGTATATAGGTAGGCTAGGAGCATGCACAGGGGTCTCTGGACAGCAGTTACTGTGAGGAGAAACCTAGTGGCAAGGAATGGAGAGGGCATCTGCCGTGGTCTATGCTTTTGTATTAGAGCCTTATAAGTGTGTCTCTGCGTACATACTCCGAGTGTTTGACCTCTGTTGTGCAGGCCAATGCTGACCCATCAGTGATAAACTGTCTACACAACTTGTCCCGCCGAATTGCTACTGTCCTGCAGCATGAGGAGCGCCGCTGCCAGTACCTCACTCGAGAGGCCAAGCTGATCCTAGCACTTCAGGATGAGGTGTCTGCTGTGGCTGATGGTGAGTGCAGCAGCCTGCTGAGCACAGGTCTGATGGCTTCTCTTTGTGTAGTATCTCTGGAGGACCAATTGGTCATTCTGCTTTGTTTTGAGGCAATTTCATATAATGCTCTAAGTTGGCTCTCTAGTTCCAGGCACACTATTAAAGAGATCCTCTGTGCAGGGAAGGGCAGGCTTGCTGCCTGGTTGCAAGTTTGATCACATGTCCGTTCTCTTTGTGGACTTGGGGATGCTGACAGTACAGAGAATCTCCATCTCCAAGGGTCTCTCCAACACCACAACACAACTGTCAGAAGCTAACCAAAGCTTTGGATTTGGTGAGCTGGGTACTGGAGAGGAAGTCCTTACAACAGTCGGTAAGCAGAGACTAGCTAGAGAAGTACAAGATCTTCACATTGAGCTGGTCATGACCAGCACAAAAAGGCTCTTGTAGGGGTTCATATGAATCTGCTGTGCTAAATGCATGGGTCTGAATTGATCTCTCTAGGAACAACCCCACACATTGTTATGTGATTGATCACCTTTCATTTAGGACAGATACCTCTCTGGCATTGGTTCTGCTACACAAATTTGTCCTGGGATGAGAAACTCAGGGAGGGGCCACTGAGAACATCCAGCTGGTAAACTGGGTGATTTCCACACTTGGAACTTACAGTTTAAAAGTTGAAGAACCTGACTGTCCCCTAACTAATCAAAAAATAATTTGTGCTGATAGACTGTGTAGAAAGAAACTGGGAATGATCTTAGCTTCCTTCTCCTAGGCTTACCAGCTACAGAAGAAAGAATGAGGAACAGAAATTAGAAATTATTACAAACTAACAAAGTCTTGTCTGATTATAATGTATTTTCAGTGAAAAATTTACTTATTTTCCTTTGAAAATTAGGTGGGCATGGTGGTGTGCACCTCTTACACTAGCCTGTAGAAGGCAACGGCCAGTGGATCTCTGGACTCCTGGACAGTCCTGGATATATACAGAGAGACTGTGTCTCCAAAACAAAACCACTTATATTATGGGCCTGGGGATCGTTATAGAGTGGTTGCCTAGTATATGTGAGGCTCTGGATTCCAGCTCTAGGACCCAAGACAGAGAGACAGCAAAAGCAAGCAAACAAACAACACTCATGATTTTTATTTTAGTTAATTATAAGTATGATAGGAAACAATCCAGAAATTTTCTTTTTTAAGATTTAGATCCGGCCATGATGGTACTTGCCTTTAATCTCAGGACTTGAGAAAAAGAGGCAGGTGGGGATCTCTTGAGTTTTGAGGCCAGCCTGGTCTGCAGAATAAGGTCTAGGCCAGCCAAGGCTATACAGTGAGACCCTGTCTCAAAAAGAAAGAAACAAATCAAAAACAACAACAAAAATCTGTTAAAAAATTAAATATTAAAAAACCCATGTTCATCTTAATTATATATATATATATATATATATATATATATATATATATATATATTTGCTAGAGATTCATGAAGATTAAAAGATATTTTAGTCCTAAAGACACATGATTGTACAGTGTGGAAGTGGAGTAAGATGGCATGGGAAAACCCAGTCACTGCGACAGAGGGTGGGTCTGCTAAGCCAAGGGACATCCGCCTTCTGTGGGAGGCAGTGGAGCTGACAGCTTGCTCCTGTAATTACAGGGTTGACAAGTTTAAACACAAATAGTTTTCATATACATTTCATATATAAATAGTTTCTCAGATCAGCCTGAGTCTACTTTTAGTTACAGGGATCAGGGGTAGATTGATGATGATGATGATTACAAGGAGTTTTTTTATGTTAATTTAACATTGGTTTAACTTACTTGTTAATGTTGAATTTGTTCTAAAGATTGTTCCTGTTCTGGCTGCGCATGTTTTCTTGCTTTGGAAGTTGTAAATCTTTAACTTTTGTTATTCTTGCAGCAAATGAAGGTCCTCAGTCCCCATTCCAGCACATCCTACCCAAGTGCAAGCTGGCTCGGGACCTCAAAGAAGCTTATGACAGGTAAGACCCCTAGGGCCATGCTTGTTGAACCTCTTCTTCCTGGGCTAGCTTCCCCAAGCCTCCAGAGTGGAAGCCTCCCACAGACAGTGCTGCCATAGGCTCTCTGTGTGTGCTGGAGCACTGCTGAGACAGGGACAAGAAAGGTTAAGGGATGGGACACTTGTGTGGCCACTTTTCAGGAAACCCACTTTCTAATGGCAGCCCCTTTGTTGAGTGATGTACTTAGCAGAGACGGGTACCTCCAGCTTCCTTTACAACAGAAGCTCCTCTCACAACTGTCCATGGATGTCTGAAAGTGCTTTTGAATCATTAAACTCAGCAGCACTTAACTGAGCTTAACCTAGAGCCAAGTTCTTTACAATTCTCATTGAGGTGGACATCACTGTTGCCTCTTCCCACTTGAGAAAATCCAAGTTCAGTGGGAGGAGTTGGAGTTGACTGTGATAGTCTGTGCTCGGGGAGAGCTGGAGTGGGAGACACTATCTGAGGTCAGCAAGTATTGGGAACATAGTGGAAACCTCGTGTGGATTTGATTCTATTGCTGGCTGAGTAATCTATTAAATATATACAAAATACTTAACTCGTGTGTGTGATAGACCTCACTAAGTGACTAGGGTGACTTGATACAGGTGTGTGATGCTCACAGAGTTCCACCGCCATTCCTTGGCTGGCCTGGAACTAACTCACTTATCTAGACAGGACTTGGCTGCATAACATCTAAAAAACAAAGTAAAAAGGAAACCAGTGACTGCAGGTTTCTAAAGAAAAAAAGGATGTGGGGAAAAGTGTAAAACCTTAGAAAGCTTTGTCATCTGCCAGGCATAGCTCAGGGCTTGAGGCCTCCCAGTGCCACCCAGTGGACCAATTTGGAGGGACACAGGAATTTGAGCTTTTGGTGAGAAAGGCGTTCAAGGTCCTTCTAGCCAGATACCCTGTGTGTTAGTGGGTAAGGTCTCATTTCTCCAGGTGAACTTATACAGCAGCCAGCCCTGGGTCCTGGAACCTGTCCTGGGAGGCTGAGAGCCACACTTCTCCGGCGGTGTGTGGCAGTTTTGACCTCCTCTGCTCCATCCCCTATGTACAGCTTATAACTGCCCTCTTGGCATGATTCATTTCCAGCTTCATCACACAAGGTCTGTGGTTGGCCTCAAGGTCCTGTTCCCTCAGCAATAAAAAGGTGTATCTGAGTATACATTGACTGGGTAGATCAAATATAACATCTGTCTTTTGACAGATCTCTGATAAAGGTGTTCTCAGAGAAGACCTAAAAGACAGGAAGTTGTGGGCTTAATTGGCATCGAGTTTTAAGAGCATCCTCTTACAGAATTGTTCTGGATTTACTATTTTAACCAAAGCCAAGGCTCTGGTATAGTTGTAGCTGGAACCCTATTTCCTAAGTGTCTGTGGATATAGAGTGGAAGAGGGGGTCCCTTAGGAGGTTACCCTGGCTGTCCCAGTACCTGTGTCCCCATGTCTCCCCTGGGTTGCTTCCCTTAGGAAGGGATCCTTCACTTTGTATAACATAACACAATGCATCCACAGTCACAGTTAAAGAGCTATGGAATGGCAGGAGGAATGATGGTATAAATTCCTTGTGGTGTGAAGAAGTGTTCTGTTGATTGATTCTCTGAATTAGCAGAGACTGGGGTTGGGTCTGGGAGGCTCAGGTCATGGGAATGCTGTCTGAGGCCTGGCCAGGCAAGTAGTGCTGGCTGCACTGTTAACTGCTCAAGAGCAAGAACAAGCCTATAGATGTCTCTGAATGTTCCAAGTCTGTATTTCATTTTTTAAAAAATGTACATACATGTGAAATTTTGTTTGAGGTCCCAGGGTAAGGTTTTTGAAGCCTATCCATGTATGTTTCTTGTTTTGTGCTGCATTCTGCCACATGTAGTAGGAAGCCTGACTGCTGTGTGGGCAGAGGACACAGGATACATGGCGGATTCTCAGAGGAGGAAGAGGCTTAGCTGAGGTGAGGTCAGAGTGACCTGTTGGTTATTAGCTAAAGGTAGGCCAAGAGTGCAGGGGTGAGATAAGTGTGCACACAGCACATGGTGCATCTTGGTGCAGAAGATAGAACTGCGGTGCTCTGCACAGTCATGGAGTGTAGATGCTGGGCCCGGGCAGGAGCATTTATCTCCTGTTGCAGAAGCGCTGGACTCGAATGCTGTGCAAAGGCTAGATAAGCTTGGGGACAGTGTTTTTCTGCACACTATTTTCAGACTAACATTAAACTCCTGCAAATAGGAACATAAGCTTAGCAGGAAACTTTTCTGGGAACAAACCCTGGGTTTCATCTTGAAATGCAGATGACAGAAGCAAGCATAGCCCTTTCTCTTCCCTTCTCTCCACAGACTTCAGTGTCTTTCCTGGTTTACACTTTTGTTGTGAAGGATTCACCTGACTGTCTCCAGAGCTAGAGACTAGACGTTGGGCAGGCACATTTCTAATGGTCCTTGTCCTCCCACTGCACTCCAGAGGTTTGTCCAGATGTGCATCTGGTACTCAGGGGGACTCATAATGGCAGTGTTCAGTGTCTCCATGCCACAGAGCTTTTTACTTTGTAAAGAGGCTCCAGCTCAGTACAAGATGTTCAGAGGCAAAGACATAGGCTGGGGATTTGAGTCAGCTGGCACAAGGTTGAGACACACCTGAGTTGGGAAGGTGCTATAAAGACCATAATGTGTCCCCCATGCCCACAGCTAGCATTTAACCCTGGCCTGCACTGTCACACAAGTGTCTGTATGTACCTTTCCCTGTAACTCTGTAGTTTATATACTGTGCTATACAGAGTAAGATTCTTCCAAATATTAGGCTGTAATTTGTGTCCTCTGTTCTGTGCCCCAGGTACCTGAAACACTACTTAGAGCTGTACCTAGCACATGGTTGTCACCACATCACTGAGGTCCTAGGTGGACCAGAATCAGCTGTTTGAAATGATAGGACTCTTGGTATTTAATTCTGATTCCATGTTGTTCCAATAGCCACCCTGAACTATACCCTAAATAAGAGAGCTCAAAAATAGGACCTTCTATTTCTTCCTGTTGTGACCATAAGTTGGTTAGAGGAGCCTGGCTGGTATTTGCATGGGCATGACCACAGCGTAGCACAGTGTAACCCTTTCCTCTCTTGCCCTTTCCCATCAGTGTGAGTGCTGAGAGGGTTTCCTGATGCAGTGTTTCTCAAGGTTGGCTGTGAGCTTTGTATTCCATCCTGGAAACTACACACAGACTTGGTTAGGGCTAATCTTAGAAAAACCAAGAGTGTTGACCTCGGAGAGGTCTTTGACCCACATCTTGACATTCATTAAACCCTGCTTTTAACAGACTTTAAAGTTTGTTCTCCCCCCACCCCCTAGTCCCTGTGAACCTCCCCAGTAAACCACCATTGTCCTCTAGGCTCAGCCACAGCCTGTGGTGCCCATCTGTATACCCATCCTCAGTGTCTCTGAGGCCCTGGGAGACACAGGCATAGATGGTTTGGAGCCATGAGGTGGCTTGCATTAAACAGAGATCCTAGGGAGGGTCACAGATGTGTTCTCCCATTCCTCCCCTGCTATTCTTTGCTTGAAGGAGAAAAAGACTTGGTTTTGTATTTGAAGCTATTGGCTAGAGTTCTTTTTTTTTTTTTGGTTTTTCGAGACAGGGTTTCTCTGTGTAGCTCTGGCTGTCCTGGAACTCACTTTGTAGACCAGGCTGGCCTTGAACTCAGAAATCCGCCTGCCTCTGCCTCCCAAGTACTGGGATTAAAGGCCTGCACCACCACGCCTGGCTTGGCTAGAGTTCTTGGCAACCCTCTGGGGAAAATTCAGAAGCTTAGAGCTCTTGTCTTGCTGGAGGCTTCAGGGAAGAGACTGTAATAGTCCTTGGCGGCTATTGTGGTCCATGCTGAGACTCTCAGCATTTGGGAGGTAGAGGCAGAAAGATCACAAGTTTGAGGCCAGCTTGGGGTACACAACAAAATTCTGTCTCAAAAAAAAAAAAGGAAAAGTGAGCGGGGTGTGGCAGCGTACATCTTTACTCCCAGCTCCTGAAAGGCAGAGGCAGGCGCATCTCTGTGAGTTGGAATCCAGCCTACAAATGGAGACCCAATACATAGACCCTGTCTCAGAAAAAGAAAGAAATGGGGGTGGAAGAAAAGAGAAAACAAAAGTGTGTTTTCTGAGCCTGGAGCAAGGACCTTGTTTCTCCCACAGTATCCAAACATTTCATCTTTGACCCAGGCAGGAAGAACTCTTGCCACATCCCCTTTAAGGACTAGCCTGCCCTGTCCTTGGCCACTCTGACACTGAGAGCTGAGAATAGCAGCAGAGTGGGTGGTGATGGGAAAATGCTTCTTGGCCGCTCTTCTGGGTGGGAGGCAGCCCAGGAAACAAGATCAGGGAAGGGGCTCTAGAGACCGGCAGTTTGGGAACCAAGGGATGTGTCCTGTTTGAGAATGGAGTCTTGAAACTTTAGGTTATCTTTCTTACACTGGATGAAGGAGGCTACCTGTCTGGTTGGCTCTTCCAAGCTTGACTGGGTTGGGGCAGATGACAGGAAATACCTTTCTCAGGCAGAATAAGTGCAAGTCACAGGGGCTTTGCCTGAGCAGTTGCTTTTCTTTATTTATGGCATTTGTATAATTACATTTCAGAAATGTGCTACATACTTTTTGCCCACTCAGCATATAGACCTGAATAGATTCTATTTAATAAGCACATGTTGTTGGCACTTAGCACTAGGACTATGTGGCTGAGCCATGGGCGGGACTCCTCCTCCACACCACCCTTTCCTCCTGGGTGTGGTTCTATAGGGACTGGACAACCCCCAGGGCCACCTCCCCACAGGATGAGTTCTGGGAAGACAGAGTTCCTGCAGACCACTGCCTGATTCTAGGTTCTTCCCACCTTCCACGCATGAGTGCTTCGTGTGCCCGTGCAAACCTTCCATATACCTGGTGTGGTTGGTTAGGGCAGTATTAGGTAGCAAACTGGTAGTCCTGTGGTCATGAGTACAGGGTACAGGGTGAGGGGCCAGAGTGAAGGTGGGGCCAGGGTACCTCACTGAGAGTGTGCACTTGAAATTGGAGTTACAAGAAAGTCCCGAGGCGTCTGGGAAGAGAGGCCATGGCAAACTTAAGTGTCAGGGTCCTGAGAATGGCTGGACTTGAGTGATGGGGAAGGAAATGAGGGCAGGAAGTATGTGCAGCACACCCAGGGTTCTCTATGTTGGAGAAACAGGGATGGTACTGCCCAGGTAGAAGCTGTAAGGAGAGCAACCAAGATACCTCCTCAGGTGCTGGTTGTCTGGGAGCTCTGGCCTTGTTTTGCTGAGAGGTCTGGATTTGCAGGTAGAGCACATAGAATGTGTTGATGGTCTGAGATGCTGTATGCTGCCATGCCTGAGCATGTTGAGCTGTAAATGTGTCAACCTCTGAGAATGTAGAAGAAAAGGTTTGCCGTGGAGGACTGTTTGGACTTGGCTGGGTAGTCACTGCACGCCCTCTGATGGATAGCTGCACAAGTTACCTGTGGCGCTCCACCGCCACCAGCAAGGTACATAACGGGAGGTGCTTGTGCTTCCCACCATAACATTCTGTGGGACCTGACAGCTTCCCTCTTCTACCTATCTCTTCTCTGTAGATATAAGCCCTATTCTACCCAGCTGCCTATCTGTGCTTAGGTCTACACCAGGTGTTCAAGACAGGCCCTCTCAGAGAGAGGATGTGCTCTGGATGCCAGGAGTCCGGGCAGGCAGCCATTGTCTCTGCCACATTGAATGTCCGGGCGACAGAAGCTTCCTTTAGTCCTGATGGGCTGAATAGATTATACATTATTCTAGGGCCAGACAGAGAGAGAGACAGTGTGTGTGTGTGTGTGTGTGTGTGTGT
>NC_034603.1:1139479-1185100 GCF_900095145.1 Mus pahari | reverse complement strand
TGTCTGTCTGTCTGTCTGTCTGTCTGTCTGTGTGGGTCTGTGTGTATTCCTAAGATTTTCTTAGGTACATTGAGATCTGAAAAGATATTCTCTTACCCCTGAGATCTCCACCTGTGTTTTCCCCTAGCCAACAGGGCGTGTATGAGGCTACCGTCTGTGAATAGGGTGTTGTTCATCGGGAATAAGCACATGCCTACCATAGTAACAATGCCCACTCTCCACAGCCTGTGCACATCTGGTGTGGTACGGCTTCACATTAACAGTTGGCTGGAAGTGAGTTTCTGTCTGCCCCACAAGATCCACTATGCAGCTTCAAGTCTGATCCCTCCTGAGGCTATTGAACGGAGCCTGAAAGCCATCCGGTGAGAGACAGCCCCATCTTGTCTTCCCCTTAGCTGCTGTCGGAGACCTTACTAGTTACTTTGTTCCAGAAATTCTCTTCTCTTCTGTCATAGAAATTAGCATGTAGGGCTTTGTTGTTAATAAAACCACCTGGTTTTACATCTAATTCTGCTCAGAAATGACCTTGGCCCTTCCAGCATTGCCTAGCTGAGTAAAGCCTGCCAAGGGCCTCACCCAGGCCTGCAGGGCAGGTTGGAGTTAACCTAGAGCTTCAGCAGATTGCCTTCAGGGTACACTCAGTTATTGTCAGCATTCCGGCAGGAATCATGGGAACCCAATTACTTTCTGAGTAGTTGATTTCCTGTGAGGAAAAAGCAGGACTGGGAATGTAACTCAGTGGTGTGGGCCCCCCAGGCTCTGTTCTCAGCACTACAAAGAAGAAAAAGATGAAAAGAAATCTGGGCACACTCCTCAACCCTGGAAATGACAGAAAGCAGCTTACTACTGCCCAGTTCTCCTACAATCCAGTATCTATGCTCCAAGTCAAATGGCTGAACATATTTCTGTAGTTCTATTCGTAGCCAGGGAATATTTTGTTTTTCCTGTGTTTAGAAAGACATCCCCCCCCCCTTTTTTATGGTACTAATGATTAAACCTATGGCTTTGCACATGCTAGACAAGCACTTTATCACTACATGCATGCATGCATGCATACATATGTACATACATACATAATCATATGCCCTTACTCTCCCACCCTCTATGAGTCAGAGACTGTCTTCCTGGCTGTCCTGGAACGTACTAGGTACACTAGGCTAGCCTTAAAGTCACAGAGATTCATCTGCCTTTGCCTCTCAGGTGTTGGAATTAAAAATATGTGCCAGCCATATTTTTATTGTTATTTATCTATGCTTTTTTATTGTAATTTATCTATATGTGTGCGCATGCATATATACATATGTATGAGGTGGCAGAGACAGGCAGATCCCAAAGGCTTGGTGGTCAACAAGTCCAGTCAAAATAGCAGGCTTCAGGTTCAATAGAGGTCCTATCTCAGAAAATAATGTGAAGAGGTAGGCATGATGGCACACACCCTTAATCCCAGCACTGTTGAGGCAGAGGCAGGAGGATCTCTGAGTTCAAGGCCAGCCTGGTCTACAGCCTGGTCCTGAGTTCCAGGACAGCCACGGCTATACAGAGAACCCTATCACAAAAAATAAATAAGATTGAAGATTGATAGGCTGGCTCACTCACTGCCAGGCTTGATGTGACCTGAGTTCAATTCCTGGAACCCACATGGTAGAAGAAGAGAACTGCATGTGTGTACTTCATGTATATACAAAATGTGAATAAGTATAAAAAAGGTGGAGAGTTATGCTGACCTCTGGCCGCCATATTTACATGCATAGGCTCATGCAGTGTCTTCCCCCACGTACAAATTTCAGTTTCTCTATCAATGACGCGCGCGCGCGCACACACACACACACACACACACACACACACCTGAGATTATATAAAAGCCCTTGAATACATAACTGCTTTCTCTCTGATTTCCCCTCAACCTCTCCTGCCCAGTGCCTATGGACTCTGGCTGTGCCTTGGTGTTCCATGCTTACCCGGCACAGGGCCCCATGGCTATTTACGTTTTGTTGACATGTGCCTCTGTCCTTCAGCCCGTACCATGCCTTGCTACTTCTCAGTGATGAGAAGTCTCTGCTGAGTGAGCTTCCCATTGACTGCTCCCCGGCTCTGGTGCGGGTGATCAAGACCACGTCTGCTGTGAAGAACCTGCAGCAGCTAGCCCAGGATGCTGATCTGGCCTTGCTGCAGGTAGGGCCCTGAGCACTTGGAGGAGTGGGAAAAAGGCCTCTAGGTCCATTTAGGGAGGCAGCCTGTGGGGGATCAGGACAGCCGACTGCCTGCCGTGCTGAGTCCCTAGTACCTTGCAGACAAGTAGATACTACACATCCTGCCACAGATCAGGGCAGGGGGCTTGGGGTTCTGGTACCTGGTCACACTTAGTTTAGAGCCACAGGACTGACTTCTTTCAGGTGAGGCAAGCCTTGGGAGAAAGGAGAGAAGTGTTTCCAGCAAAGGCCTGGAGAGCAGCTTGGGGAAGTAGTAGTGCATGGTGGATCTTCCAGCTCAGGACAGGCTCACACTGGCCTATGAGCAAGCATGTGGGAAGTGAGAGCGAGGACTTGAGTGGTAACTTAACCTACTGTGTGGCTTCTATTTTTTGCACATTTTCCTACCTCTCCTTTTTTTTTAAGGTTTATTTATTTTATGTATGTGAATACACTGCCACTGTCTTCAGATGCACCAGTAGATGGTTTTGAGCCATCATGTATTTGCTGGGAATTGAACTCAGGACCTCTGGAAGAGCAGTCAGTGCTCTTAACCACTGAGCCATCTCTCCAGTCCCCTTGTTTTTGTTTTTATTAAAATACATGTCTTTAATAATGAGACATGCAGAGATGCAGCCTTGTTTTGGAGGACAAGTAAGTCCAACTAAATGTTCAGAGAAAACCAGATGTTCAGAGCAACCAGATGTTCAGAGCAAACCTTCCCTGCAGGACTGAGGGTTTGCATCTTTCCATCTCTGATGCCATGGGGCTAGGATCCAAGTGAGGTACACTCCACACGGATCCCTTTTGTTCTGCTCCTTCTCCCCTTTTTTCCAACCCAGCCCTGGAGTCATCAATACACCCTCATTCAGAGCTGGCCCCTAGGCAAGTGTCTGTGGCAGCCCTTTGGGCTCAGAGAGAAGGCCCTTAGCTGAAGTGTAGAGGAGGAAAAGCACAAAAGAAGCTGGATTCAGGGGCCTGGAGTGTAGACTGGGTCACCTGTGCCAGGGCTGTCTGTGCAGGACCCAGGGAATGAATGCCAATATCCTCACCTGGTAGTGCTATGCACCCTGAGGCCACCAGAGGGTAGCAGAGGCCTACCCAGGACCTCAGTTTGCTCAAAGGTCAGCCTTCTCAGTAGAATGAAGTGACCATAGGTCTGAGGCAGGCCAGGCGCTCTTGAGTCACTCTGCCTAGGCCTCCAGGCTCTGCGTAGAGCTGAGAAATGGGTTGGCATTGCTGGTAGTTTTTGCTTTGTGGGCCCATTGAGCTGCTTTTCCCAAAACCCTTTCTATTTCAGGATAAGTTTGTCCCTTCTCTATCTCTGGCTCTTCATAGGCTCTGTGAGAGCACCTAGCATATGCTGCCTTTGTGGTTCTCCTTGGCATCCTAAGCTGAACAAGATTCAGCAAGGAGCTCATTCTGCTTCCCTCTAGTATCAAACACAGAACTTTGAATGTGCTCACTGTCCCTGAACACCGCAGAGAGGGGTGGTGCTGTTGTTCTAAGGAGTCTGGGCTGCTATTTTCACTTCCTACTCCACATCTGAAAAGGCTTTACTAAGAGGCTGTTTGAAGGAATCTGTGCTAGGACTGTGCCGACTTCACTGTCACAGTCCTCTGATAAAGCTTTGATGTCTCTTCCATTTCCTTGTCTTGGTCTTGACTGGGATCAGGGAGGAGGGTGTTTCCTTCCTAACTAACTCCCTGCTGAACCTGATTTAAATCAGAATTCACTGCTGGCATGCCCTTGTGAAACCCTGTGAGGTCTCACCCTGGCCATTCTCTGAAACTCACCTCACTGTTTTCTGTGACTGCTGTTTCCTGTAGATGTCTCTGGGAGCAGTGATCCTAGGGTGGTGCTGAACCTTTGGGGAACACGTGCCTCAGGAGTGAATGTCACACATGATATAAGGTCACTGATGGGCTTTGTGTCCCACTTGTGTGATCCAAGCCCTCAGATGCGAATGGAGAAAGATTGTTTTTTTTATTTGTTTAAGACAGGGTTGATCTGTAGCCCTGGCTGTCCTGGAACTTGCTCTGGTATCTTGTGTATTTCCTGGTATCTGAGACCTCAGGAGAGCAGAATGGGAGGATGGTCTCTGGGGAAAGCCTTTGAGTATGCAGGGTCGGGTAGGATGAGCCTCCATACTTATTACTTTGGAGGATGGTGCTGGTGCCTGGTGGACAAGAGAGTGCTGTGCTTCTGCTGGAGTCGTCCAGCCCATGCTCCAGGCACTCCAGCGTCCCTGTGTTCATGTGCCTACTGCCTAGCAAAACCATGGTATCAAGCAGCACAGGGTCCCTGACTACAAGAACAGTGATATTGGTACCACTGACTCAGGTGGGTGGGGGTGCTTCAAGTTGGCAGAGTTCCAGAGGGCATTTTTTCCAGGCAGGAAGGCCATGCCTCCAAGTTTAGTCCTTCCATCTCCCCTTGGTCTGCAGGTCTTCCAGCTGGCAGCTCACCTGGTATACTGGGGCAAGGCTGTCATCATCTACCCATTGTGTGAGAACAACGTCTATGTCCTGTCTCCCAATGCCAGTGTGTGTCTGTAAGTACCAATGGCTGCCAAAATCTGGAATCTGGAGCTAGAAAAGCCCAGCAGGACCTTTTAATGGCGCCCCCAGTGACCAGGCTCCAGAGGCTTTGAATCCATGAGGCCAGATCTCACTATATCCTGAGGCTGCCCATAGCCTGCTCTGATGCAGGTCACAGTCTGGTTTGGTGTTGCCCATGGTAAAGCCATCTCTCCTTGGCTGAAACCAGAGGGGTTCTGTGGTTCCTGCCACATCTTAAGGGACAGTCTAATTCTGCCATCTGAAGGCCTGCTGCATCACCATACTATATTCTGTTGTCATTATGCTCACCCAGATGGTTGCTGGGAGCATGGGAAGTGCACTGACCATGGCTGTCTGCCCCAGGTACTCCCCACTAGCTGAACAGTTCTCCCGCCAGTTCCCGTCCCATGACCTGCCATCTGTCCTGGCCAAGTTTTCCTTGCCTGTTTCTTTATCGGAGTTCAGGAGCCCTCTGGCTCCCCCTGCACAGGAGGTGAGTCACTAGAGCCCTGTGTAGCCTACAAAGTAGACTGGGTATGACTGCCTGCCTGGCGGCCCCTGGTTCAAAGACTCTTAGCGTTGTTTATCTTTGTGTCATGCTTTGGGGGGATGCACTCTTCCTCACCATGGGCATCCTTAGGACTAGGACTGGTTTATGTTTGCACAAGGGCATTAGCTCTTCCTGGGCTGGCAGGATTCCCTGTGCTGCCTTTGGGGCAGGGGCTTCTCACAGGTGGAGGTACAGACAGCTTTGCTATCACTAAGCCTGGGCCCTGTTTTCCAAGGCAGTTCAGTTCCTATATCCCTTCCTCTGGGGGCTTAGGAACATGGGGTCTTTGTGTGGAATCCTGTGTTGCTGGGCCTAGAGTCCTTTTCCTAAGAAGACCTACAGTATCAGGCTAGGGTTGAGTCTTGGATGGGGGGCCTGAGTCAGGACAAAGGCTGGTGGCAGTTAGAGGCTGGTTGTGGTGGGGGTGCTTCTCAAGGTGTGGGGGATGAATTTGCAGTGGGCTGTAGGGGTCGGTCAGTCACTTTTCACTGCCCCATGCTCAAGAGACTGTGACATGGTGACTTGGAGTCAGAGCAGCTTTGCCCCCTCCCCCTGTTAAGTGCTTTGAGCTCTCTGAGAGAATCTAGGGTAAGAACACAGGTGTCAGAGACAAGCTGGGTGATCTCCACAGTTTATCTTCAAAAGCAAAGTATTTGTTCTAATAGCTGCCAGATACACTGGGCAAAACCAGTCCTCAAAGTCAAATACTTCCCCTTCTCAAATTGTGAATGGGAATAAGATCCTGGGTTTTTAGCTCATTTACATGCTGAGTGTGCCAGAGTTCTAAAGCTGCCTTTCACTGAGCCCTTGGTTTCCAGGAAGGGAGCCAGGAGGATGAAAGATGCACTTTGCCTCTGCACCTCCCTCCTCTCCCCCAGGCAGCTCTCTGGGGGAGGGCCTGGCAGTGCTCCCATCCCAGCAGAAACTTCCCAGTTGTTCTGGATAACATGGCTGATCTTCCAGGCCATGTCTGAGCAGCTGCTTCAGGCCTTGTCAGGGGCCTGGGATGGAGCTGTTTGGTTTGCCCCATCCCAGAGACATACTGTCTAATGCTTATAAAGCTTTTGTGTTTTTTTACATTTTGTGTTACAATACCTTCAATTCTTTAGAATTCTATTTGGTTTTGACCATGATTGGTATGTATAACTTCCTCCCCAGTAACCCAGCCCCCTTCCATGAGTGACCTGGGCAGCAGCTCCTCTGGGCCTCTCAAAGATGAGAGCACTGGTTCTGTGTTCACACACCCTGCTACTTGGTGTCTGCCTGAGAGATACTTAAACATTGGTGCTGGGTACTACCTGGCACTGGGCTTCATGTAGTAATAGCAGGTCCCCTTCCTGTTTCCAGTTGGAATCACCTGTGTTCTTGAAGTAAACTTTGAGGTAGAGCCAAGGATTCACATGACAGTTTCCTCTCTGAACTCTGTGTGGGCTTGCCTAGCAGTAGACTGTCTGACGGCAGGCAGCAGGTCTTTGTGGCAAGGACAGATCTGGCTCTAGGGAGAGTTGGCTCAGAGAAGGGAGGAAACCCAGGCGTGTGATGGGAGCCAGTGCACGGGTGTGATGGGAGTTCTGGCCCTACTGTTTTCTGTGGGGTATGCTGCCCTTGCGGAGCTACCCAGAAGTTGAGGGTCCCTTCTTCCTAAGAGGAGGCCTTCCCATTTAGGTACTGGGGCTGCTAAGGACCATGGCTCTCTTATCCCCCAGGAACAGGAATCTGTTCTTAACACTTGAGTCAGGGAAGCAGATCATCTGCGGTCTTCCTTTGCTCACTCACAGACCCAGCTCATCCAGATGGTGGTGTGGATGCTGCAGCGCCGGCTCCTCATCCAGCTGCATACCTATGTTTGCCTAATGGCCTCACCCAGCGAAGAGGAGCCCCGACTGCGAGAGGATGATGTCCCCTTCACAGCCAGAGTTGGTGGCCGCAGCCTCAGTACACCCAATGCTCTAAGCTTTGGCTCCCCAAGTAGGATCCCCTTCCAGGACATCTGTCTGGTAATGGGGGGCTGGGAGACTTTGGTGGTGACATCCAAGAAGCCTGGGTTTGGAATAAGAGGTGTTTTTACACATCTATACTCACCTGCCCGTCCCTGTGGAGACCTCTTCCTCCTGTCTCCCCTGTACTGCCATGGGTCTGTCATGGGAGGCTCGTCCCCTGAGCAGCTAGCTGTAGTCAGGAGCAGCTTCTGCCCACCGCAGTGCAGCTGGACTCCCACTCCAGCCTGGGCTCAGAGCAGGGCCTCATATTGTCATCACAGAGACCATAGCTGTCTGGTGTTGGGGGCCATGTACCTTGACCTGTCTAGTGCTAGCCCATGTTGGCTGAGGTGGGACAAGACACCCATTCCTGCTGTGGGGTGTGGTGGGTATGCAGCACATACATATTTCATTCTGGGTCCTTGAAGCTACTCTTATGCATTCCAGGTTAGCCACACAATAGGCACTTGGTGGTGGGTTGGTAGTGAATTCATGCGTGAGGGCAGACTGTTCAGTTGGGCACCAGGAGGAGAGTGTGGCAGTGCTCCCATCTTGCCACACTGGAATCCACTGGCCTATTCCAACCCACAGCCAGCAGTGACGACATGACCCTTACCAGCCCCAGTATGGACAACTCAAGTGCTGAGCTGCTCCCCAGTGGGGACTCGCCACTGAACAAGCGGATGACAGAGAACCTGCTGGCCAGCCTCTCGGAGCATGAGCGGGCTGCTATCCTCAACGTGCCTGCAGCCCAAAACCCTGAGGACCTCCGCATGTTTGCCAGGTGGGGGGGGGGGGGGCAGATGACTGAGTGGGAGGGGGAGGACTGCACGGGAGCGCTGGTACCCTCGCACAGCTCCAGGGAGGTGGTGGGTCTCTCCCAGGGTTAGTGTGTGCACAGCAGGAGCTACTGGCCCCTTTGTAGGGATGCAGGCTCTGGTCCAGCCCCTCAATGTTCCATGTCACTGCTCTCAAGTTCTGATGGACTTGACTCGGCAGGAGTATGTCCTGATTGTTGGCCCTGGGGGGAAACTAGGGCCCTGTGCCATAGCAGCTTGATGCCTGTCATGTCTGTCTGCCTTAGGTGATGGAAGGGCATGTTGTTATGAGAGGTCAGGTTGTCATTCTGTTTGAAGAAACACTGCAGTCTGTTGGAGGACTTTGCAGCTCTAAGTGCTAAGTGATGATCTTTCTGTACCCTGGCCTTCTTTGTGCTGGACTCAAGTGCAGAAAGCTCTCTAGAGTAGCTTGCCCCAGTGCAGGGGAAGAACAGAAAGAAGCCCTTAGCACTCCTCCCTGCAGCAGGGTGTGCAGGGTGCATGCTCAAGTGGCTCTGAGTCTGCACAGCCATGCTGCTCTGTGGACTCTCTTTAGGCCCTCCACCATCTGTCACTGGGGGAATGCTCGGACCTCATCCCACAGCTCTATACAAGCCTGCAGGCAGTTTGCAGACTCACCCACCAATGGCTGTCCTCAGTAGTACTGGCCTTGGGCTAGGCTCATGCTGCCCTGTCCCCTCCAGGCTCCTTCACTACTTCCGTGGCCGCCACCATCTGGAGGAGATCATGTACAATGAGAACACACGGCGCTCCCAGCTGCTCATGCTCTTTGACAAATTCCGCAGCGTGCTGGTGGTGACCACCCATGAGGACCCCGTTATTGCCGTCTTCCAGGCACTGCTCACATGAGCCCGGGCAACATGCCTGTGTGGATGGAAACAACCTCCCTTCTGCCGCAGAGTTCCTGACTGGCCTTAGGATAGGCAGCTCCAGCCTGGTCAGTCACAGCTATGGGGCAGCCATTGTTGGGCTTTGTGTTTTTCTTGAGACCTCATACTTGCTATGTAGTTAAGGTTGACCTTGAACTCCTGACCCTCCTGCCTCTGTCCTCCAAGTGCTATGGTCACAGATGTGTGCCATCAATATCACTTTTAAAAAAATATATGTATTTTTATTTATGGTTTTGTGTGTTGTGTGCCCTCAGAGGTCAGCAGAAAGCGTGCCTTGGAGGTAGAGTTACAGAGGTTGTGAGCCATAGGGTGTGGGGCTGGGAATAGAGCAGAAGAGCAGGAAGCACTGTTAGCCATTGCTCTCTCTCCTACCCACCAGTCTCCCTCTTCAATCTGGTCCTTATGGCAGCTTAACCCTGCTGAGCTGGAGAAGGGCTTCCAGGGTGGGTCGGTTTTATTTTAAAGATGTATTTATTTAACATATGTGAGTACACTGTTGCTGTCTTCAGACACCAGAAGAAGGCATTACATGCCACTACGGATGGTTGTGAGCCACCATGTGGTTGGTGGGAATTGAACTAGGGACCTCTGGTTAAGAGCAGTCAGTGCTCTTAACCACTGAGCCATCTCTCCAGCCCCCAGGATGTGTCTTCAGAGTCTAAGTCCTTTCTTTATACACATACAGGTTATGTCCTTCTCATCCCTTTCTGGCCGGCCCCTTGTGGAGCTGCCGTAGAGAGTGTCTAAACACGCTTGTTCAGTTCATTCTGTTCCTAGGTGTATACACCTGCACGTTGATGTTCTTCCTCTCTGTTGCTATACATACTGGGTAACCCAGTTTCCTGACCCGGATAAAGAATTAACTGCATGAACACAAATTCTGGCTAGGACTTGGGGACAGTTCTCTACAAACAGGATATTTATTTTACTTTTGAACAATTAAAAACCCCTCAGGTCAGGCTGTTTGCTGAGGCTGACCTATCTGTTCAGCCACTCTGTCTACCACACTGACCCATGGGCTTCCCTGGACGTAGAAGCGCAGGGGCTTCTGTGTCCACTCCCCTGCATGACCAATACCTATGCGGGCTGCTGCCACCACAGCTGAGCTACTGGACTCGAGAGGGGCATGCTCCAGCCACACAGCGTCATCTTGAGCCAGGTCTCGCTGGTCAAAGCTCTTATCAATGGCCAGGGCCTGGCACAGCTTGGAGGGACCACTACAGAGTTCACGGTCCTTGAGGGAACGGCTGACAGTGCTTTTCCGGAGGGAGTTACGAAGCTGCCGCATGGTCTCCAGGCCCTCCAGAGGCTCGAGTGCTCTTAGCAAGACACAAGCCCCAGCCCCTGTGGGACAGACAGAAAACTTGAAGTAAACCTCGGCCTCCTGCCCATGCACATACCCAGTGTTGTAGAGGTATTGATGTCTTCCTGCATGTATAAACCACATCCACTGTACCCACCCCTCTGTGTCCCCTTCTCTGTAGCATTGTCTAGGCTGCTAAGCCTTCCCTGAGTACCTCGGGAAGCCTCTACCACGGGAGACTGACAATGAGACTCCCACCACTGCCCTCAGAGCCAGAACTGTGATCAACTAGCGTGGGCGAGTCTGGCAGCAACTTCCTCTTTCTGTAGTTTCCCCGAGTCTTTTTTTTTTTTTTTTTTTTAATGTGTCTCTGTGTGTATTCTTACATGTATCTATGTGCTCTGAGAGGATCCCAGGAGTTAGGAGTTATGGGTAACTGCTTGATATGGGATCTGAACTGGGACCTTCTGAAAGAGCTGTAAATACCCTTAACCATTGGGTCATCTGTAGCCTGCTAGTCTTAACTGGCAGTGGCTATGAGGGAGGCACAGGAAACCCCAGAGAGCTAGTACCTCTAGGGTGGAAGGCATGTCACTCTGCTAGAAAATAGCAAGTGTCAGACCTAATCCAAATATGACCCAGGTCAGGGAAGCCTGGAGAAGCCAGTCCTCTGAACCCCTCCTAGCTCGCCACAGGGGACTTCTCTCATTTCAGGGAGAAGCAGGTTACAGAGTGTAAGTACAGGACACATGGTCGCTACTCCAGTCCCCAAGAGCCACCTTATCCCCTCACCTTATCCTGGCTCCTTCTCATCTTCATGCAAACACCTTTGATCCCCATGTCCTTGCGGAACTCTGCTACACACGTGCTCTAACTCGGCATCCTCTGCTCTGCTGTTTGGCCTTTCAGTCCTCATCTTCCCACGTCCTGAGCACCCACACCTGGCCCGTCCATGACATCCATGTCCTCAGTCTCTACTTAACATGGATGGCCCTAATCAGGACTATGTGCACCCTTGTGGTCCTGGAGGATTCCATCTGTATGTTCATTCTTGCCTCTGCCTTGTCCACCATGTCCTGGGAACGTCCACTAAAGCTGTCTACGGCCATAAGGCCTATGTGGTTATCACAGGGCTTCTAGAAGCATCCCTGCCTTCACCTGCTAGATGTTAGTCAGTCATGATAGTCAAATATGTCACCAAACACTGCCTAATGTCCCCAGTTGGGGGCAGAAGTGTTCCTGGCTGAAAAAAGCTGAGCTAGATCCTGTATGAGCCCAGCTTACCCCAAACCAGGCTCTTTCCACTTCCCTACCCTCTGCCTCACTCCAAATCTAACCCAGGATCAAAAACATCACTCTAAATTCTGTGTAGCCTCGGCTACTTTAGCCAGCCTCGCCTACCCTTCAAGAATAGCCAACACTCCTGAAATCCTAACTTGGCCCCTGGCAATGGCACTTTCCTACTCAAATGCCTGTCTATCCAAGTTTCCAGGGGGTTGGCCAGCTGCTAGCCTATCTGCTCCCTTAAGCCCAGAACCACTAACCTTGACTAGAGACGTTCAAGCAGAAGTACATGCCATAGATGAGGTACACATACAGAGTCCCAGGTTTCATGAACATGCCACGGTTACGGGGGGTCTGCCGGCCACCCCTTGAGTGAGCAGCTTCATCTTCTGGTCCCAAGTATGCCTCAGTCTCCACAATGCGCCCACGGAGTTCTGTTCCATCAGCGAGTCGCCGGACAAGGACCTATGGGCAGTGAGTCTGCTCAGGTCAACAGGGGCCAACCCACCTGGACAGTCCCCACCGAAACCTCATTTAAACTCAGGATGTACCAGGCATCCAGGCCCAGCCAGACCCAGCTACCTGGCTTCTCCATTCTGCCTCTTGTGTTTTTGCGGAGAGCCTGGACACTGATGTTAAGGTCACCAACCCCTCCTGACCAACTCTACTTCTTACTTACTAAGGGTTCTAAGTACACCTCAGGATTCATTTGGAGTCATGGTGCAGGTTGACTTCCAAGTCCCCTCAGTAGTGTTCTCTCCTCCCGACATCCTCTCCCAGAATTCCCTTGAGAGAACTTAGTGAGAAACAGGGCCAGCTGGTCCAGCCATGCAATACCCTTGCCTGGACTATGATCCCAAGAATGGCCAACAGTCTTAATTCAGCCAGGGCTTGTATAAGGATCTCAGCATCCAACCATGTCCTTCCGTTACGGGTTTGAGGGATTATTTGATCAGAAGGCACCTTCTCAGCCCAAGTAGACCCATGGTGCCTCGGGGTCAGCTGGTCACAGGCAGGGTAGAGGAAAAGAGGTGGCCAGTGTTTGTCATAGAAGCCTGGAAATTCTTTCAGGAACTCAAAACACTGGAGACAGGGATGAATGTTTTAGGAGAAAAAGGCCAGCAAGCATTCCTTCACTAACTCTACCTGCATGTTCCCATGTCTCCAAGGTCAAACAGGGAACCCCACCTCAGCTTCTTGAGCCTCCTGGAGCTTTTCTGGCGGAGGGTCTGGAAAAACAACATGCTCCTGTATTACGTTACCTGACCCAGAAATGCACGGGCTAGGGTGACTGCTGGCTGGTCAAAAAACTCTGGTCCTAGCCGGCCAGAATGGTCCTCTGGGCTGGAGAAGTAGACACTGCGCCGGAGGCCCGGGGTCGACAGGAGTCTCTCTTTAGGCGTCTGCTGCTGCTCTGAATCTGCCAGTCGCTGCTTTTTTTGCCCAATCTTTCGGGAAAGCTGTAATGGGAAAAAACAGAAGTGTCTGCCTGCCTGCCTGTTCCTTTACCTGTAAAGTGGGGTGCCTGTTGCTCGAGTCATTCTGAGGCATACCGCCTCAGGGGACCTTGGGACTCGGTGTAGGTAATGACAGGCTGCTAGTGTTGACAGGATGGGTGGGCATTCTCTGCCCACACCTGCTTGCTCATATGGGAGACATGGGTAAGGAGCATTAGAAGGTGGGTGCCTGAGAGCTGGGTTTTTCTGATTCCCACCAATCACACCATCTCCAAGGAAACTTGTTTCTGGAGCCTGGTTTTTTGTTCCTAATCCTGGCCAGGAATTAAAATACAGTCAGAACCTGGGCAGGGCCTATAAGAGAAACATACTGAGTTTGTCCAGGCACTGCTCAAAAGACAGGTCACAAGACCCCCTTGTTACTGACAAGACCTGACACACAAATGGGCATGCATGGAGATGACCACCTGCCTGGTCCCATTCTGAGTGCTCAGGGTAGAACCCTGCTGGCCCCCAACTGTCCTCTGACTGCTTGGATAGTAGAACAACTAGGAACTAGGACAAAAAGTCTATGGGTCTATAGGACCAGTAGGCACTCGTCTACCAACAGCCCATAAACAAAGGAAGGAATCTGACCACATCCTTTAGCTATTGTGGTACAACAGGAGGGAATTAAAAGGACAACTGGACAGTGAGCCTGGGGCCAGGGCCAAGACCTGTCCTCAGTCCAAGCTGAGCTGGCTTAAACAGCCATCACTCTTTTAAAGGACAGGGTCCTATGTGGACTGTGCTGGCCCTGAACTCCTGATCCTCCTCCTTCCATCAACTTCCCAAGTACAGGCCTGCGCCACCACGCCGGGATAAGACCCATTATTTTTATCTGTTGTGCTGACGTCCAGGTGGGACTGAGGCTGCCAGGCTGCCGGGAATGGATGCTGACGTGACCGTCTCTGCAGCCCGACCCACTGTGCCAGCTCGCCGTGGGCTCAGACTCCGCGACGCGGCGCCCCCTCTCACCGGCGCTGGCATCTGGCCGACCTCATGATATCCGGTCACTAGGGATCCTGCTCTGGCATTCCCTGGACGGCGGGCTCGTCCAAGAAATGGAGGCTGCTCGGTGTCGGGGAGCAGGGTCACGGACACCGGTTTTAGGGATCCTCTGACCAAGCGCGCACTACCACCGCGAGCGGGCATGTAGTCGCCGCCAGCATAGGCCAGGCCACCGGAAGCGCGGAGAGGGCGGAGAATGGAACCTGCGTCTGCGCAGAAGGCATGCAGCGCGGGGGTGGGACGAATCTGCAGAAGAGGCGGAGCGAGGATCGTAGGGCGGGACAAGGCGGGGCGAGTGTAGAAGCCTTTTTTACTTTCACCACTAGGATTGGAACCCAGGTTCTCTAGGTCTGGTTCTGTCCCAATTGTCATCAAGCCATCCTCTTTGAACCCGGACTGAATTTTCAAGGGTCCCGGACCAGAAGGCTCTGCCTTGGAAATCTCAGACGGAATTCTGATCCTAAAACTCTCCTTCCCCAACCTTATCTCTGGATGGTGGAACTGACCGCAAGTGGATGCCTGCCCCATCTGGAGGCCCTTACCCTGGATCATCACAGCTGATAGGTGGAAGGAAAGGGAATTCCGCCTCTGCAGTGGATCCCCACTTACATCCCTGGACCCGTGGTGCCTGGAATTGCTGCAAAGAGGGTTTACTACCTAAGCTGGAAGGCAGGACCAGGGCTGCAGGAGCTGAGCAGGATAACAGTTCCTGGCATCTCCTAGTGATTACTTCTCTGGGACCTAGGCTTGCCACCCACCCTATCTGTAACCTTTTAAATGAGGCTGTGCACCTATGAGCCTCAGGTGGGAAGTGACTGACTCAAAGGAAGGGATGGTCAAGGGAAGGGAGGTCTTGGGATAGGGTAAGCTGCTCCCCTCCCCCACTTCACTCACTCTCTTCTACCATTCCAGGGGTGATGTGGGTCTGAAGGGTTTCTAAGCAGACACAATCCTACCTTCCCCATTCACACTGCCTTATTAAAACCTTTGAGGGCTTGACAGAGCTGTCTTTGATTTCTGAGACCCTGGCATCTAGGACTAGACAGAGCAAGAGGCCGTATGCTTGTGACCCTTAACTGAACAAGGCGCTTAGCCTAAGGACTCTGGTCCCCAACTGCTTCTCTACTGGTCGGCTCAGGGACTGAACTCTGGGCCTGGCTAGGGCTCAGGCATCCCCTCTCATGGGCCTCAGCTAGGACTTCCTGGGGAGGGAGCGGCAGCCTCTCTGCTTGCCTGCTGCTGCCTGCTGGAAGCTGTCCAGCTGTTTGTGGCACTCTGTGCAGTTTCCGGGGCTGGGGTGGGGGCGATATGTTGTAAATTTGAACTACCGAGGTTGGCCTTATTCCCCATAGCCATTCTGTCCAAACAATGGCTCTCTTTTCCTGTGAGAATAATGCCCCTTCCCAATCTAGGAGGAAACTGAGACCCTAGTTAGGTTCTGGTCCCCTGGTGAGGGCACTCTGAAGACTCCACCTTTGGGTGAATGACAAGCTCCTTCTGTTTGGTGGGCAGCCTGACTTCTGCCCCAGGCAGAGACGGGGGTGGAGGCCAGCATCTTATTCTCCAGATGTTCTGGCCAGAGTGTGGGATTGTGCAATGTCTGCCCCTCCCCCCCACTTCCTGGTCTGTGGCGAAGCTCCCACTGCAGGCTGGAAGTGCTGGGTTGGACTTCCCTACTGTGTTTTGCCAGCAGGCTTGCCAGGAGTAAGAGAATGTCCAAGAGGAAGGAGCCTGGGACCTCTTCTGTGCCCAGTGTACCTTGTGCCTGCCTGGCTGGTGACAAGGATGTCATTGGAGATTCTCTGAAAGGAGACAAGGTTGGGGTTGGTGATGGTGTCCCTACAGGTTGTGGGAAGGCTGGAGCTGCCTCCAGACATGGTGGCATGGGCTGCCAGTCCCTGCTAGCTCTAGGCTTCAGTTTCACTGTCTCGGGGGCTTAACACACTGGCTCAGTCTACCATGGACAAAGCAGGAGCTGGGTGGGAGCCAGTTGGCTCCTGGTTTGGAACCTGGCACCCTTCAGCAGCTTCTCAGCAGAGTGGCTGCTATACTCTGGCAGGCCTCGGTGGGTCCCTGTGGCTGGGGGACCCTCCATGGTTAGCTGTTTCTTGGGCAGAGAGGGTAGCCATCCGGCGGGCCAAGGAGAGCTCTGTTGTCAGGCTGCTAGGAACGTATAGGGCCTCTTTGCTGAGCTCGATACCATGAGGAAGGGGTTTCTTTAGAAATAGCTGGAACTTCAGGCCTTTGAAGTCTAGCCTGGGCTGGAACAGGGCTAGCCTTGGCCATTCTGTCTTCTCCCCAGATAAGTAGTGTCCAGGGTCCATCTCTATATCTCTCTGCAGGGTGCTTGGAAGCTAAGCTGTAGGTTCAGGAGGTACCCGTTGAGTCCTTTTACAGCTCAGGGATCCTAACCCCACAGACGCCTGGCAGAGTACCACACAAGACCTGGAGGTGGTGTCGAAGCCAATAGCCCAACACCTGTTCACCAGTTCCAGAGTATTAGGAACTGCAGCTGACTTCTGTTTGGCACAGTCAGTAAAAGTATGTGAGACGCCACGGGTTGGATTCTCCCACCCAAAGCTTAGGTCAATAGGACAGGTAGGAGGTTCTGGGACTGTGGAGAGTTGGGACTGTGGAGACTGGATGAAGGCTTGACAGTTTGTCCATGCTGCTCTGCTCGAACTGTCCCCGTGCCCTGACTCAGGACTTGAGGATGTTTCTCCTGGGGAATCCTGAAGCCATATGCTGAGATGGGCATTTGTCTGTAGACATCATGCTCTCAGGAACAACGCCTGTGTGTGTGGATGGACATGGAGGGGCTTGCCAGTGGCGGGGGCTGTCACAGACTCCCTTGGAGTGTGGGAATTCGAAGGTCGATGGAGCAATGAATCCTAGAAAGCTGTTTTCCTGTCACTGTGTGTAGACAGCACTGTGGTACTCTTGTGTTGAAGATGACTTGGGCTGGAGAGATGGCTGGGCAGCTAAGGGTGCTTGCTGCCTCTGCAGAGGACCAGAGCTTGGCTCCCAGCGCACACACTGGACAGCTCACAACTACCTATGTCAGTTCCAGGAGGATCTGATGCCCCCTCTAGCATCTGTGGGCACCTGCAACCACACACAGCGAGATAAAAATAAACAGGAAAATTCATTTTGTAAGAAAAGAAGACTGACCCCTGGGTGTGTCTTCACAGTGAGTCTCCTGTAGGGCTTCTTGCTGCTAGAAAGATTTCTAGGTCTCACCAAAGGTCTAGGTGACCCTGCAGCCTCCATAGCAGGAGTAGGGACCTACAGGCACCAGATGCCCAGCTATGGCCGGTTCCTGATTTTCCAGAAAGGATGCAACCCCCGCATCTCCAGCCAGCCCTGTCTGGGCATCCGATCCTGCTTATTCCTAGCATGAGTCAAGAATGCTAGGCATGGAGACTGTCCCATCTCTGGCTTGGCATGTGTGGGTCACAGGAGCCCAGAACATCTGCACCACGACAGCCTTCTTCTCCTTCAGCCTTCAGCCTCAGCTGAGAGCAAAGAAGCACTTCCTGTCCAGCATACAGAGCGATGAACTGTGCCAGATGTTATACGTGAGCACTGAGGCAGAGAGGAGAGAAGAGAGAGCGCACGCGCGGATGTAATGGCTTGAGGGGTGGCAGGTGCAGTCTAACCCTTGTACCTGCTGGGAAAGAAGTAGGGAAAGGGGTAATTGCTGAAGCTGCTGTTCCTGTGACACGGTGTATCAGTGTATGAACGTGAGTGTGCACACTTATAAATGTGTTAGGGTAGAGAGTGTGAGCCCATGGAAGTGCATTTTGAATAGGTGTGCGCATGTGTCTGTGTAAACAGGTGCAAGAGAGGCCTGAATGCATGCCTATTTGTTAGAAAGATCAGGCGCGTGTGCACAGGACCAGTGAAGGCTTCGGGACCCTCAGTGATGTGCCAGTGCATGCCTTCGGAAGGGGCGTTCAATCTGACTTTTAGGTCCCTTCCCACTCCATCCTCTTGCTCTGGAGGTTCCCTTCCTCTCTTCCCAAGCACAGGGGCAGCACAAGATGAAGGAGTATGGAAAGGCGAGCCCATGACAGATGTTGTGATTACGGTGGTCGCTGGCGAGCCCGACTCCCAGCTACAGGTGTCTCTGCGGGACCCCTGGCAGAGCACAGCCGGAGGTCTTCCCGGAGGAGGCGCCCCGGGCTGGCAGCGGGCGGCGCGCATTCCTCAGCCCTGAGTCAGGCGGCCGCCCCTCTGCCGGGCCCGCCCCCGGCGCGCACGCCCCTCGGCCCGTGGCATTCCCAGGCGGACGGGTCGGGCCGGCGCGCGGGCGGCGCAGGCAGGGACTAGGCGCGGGCGCCCTCCCGGCCCGCAGCGGCGGCGGCAGCCGGTGCAGACCCCTCGGAGGACCCTACGGCGGTGAGTGGCGGCCGGGGTCTTTACGCGGGGTGCCGGGCGGGCGAGTGCGGAGCTTGCGTTCTGGCGCGTGTCCGCCGATCGCTGGCAGTCGGTGCGCGGAGTTTCCCGAGCGCCGGCGCAGGCGGCGCGGCCCGGATTCCAGCCCGGCGCCCCACAGAAATAGCCCGTGGTCGGATCGGCGCGGCCTGGCGGGCGGGGCAGCGGGGCAGCAGCCCCGCCGGGTCCCCGGGGACAGGAGTCCGAGGGCCGCAGCCTCCCTGAGCGGCCCCTCCGCTGCCAGCCCCCAACCCCCATGCCCTCCTTGCTCCCGGGGCCCCGAAGGTGGCGTCTGAAACTCTGCACAGAGAGCGCGACTTCGGGCCACAGGGTCCGCTTCCTCCCACTCACGGGAGTAACAGTGTCAGCTGCGGGCCGGGGAGCTCGGCTGGGCCTGCTCGGCCCGTTTCAGCCCGGTTCTCATCGGCAAACTCGGGAAGTGCCTCCTAAGACATCTCCTGCCCTGTACAGTGGCCCCGGGGGCGAGCCCGAGGCCAAAGTCGGGGTCTTGAAGTAGGCCTGGGCGTGGTGGGGTGACCGCGGACCCCAAGGGCTCAGGGATAGGCGAGAGGGCCTGTCTGTCCTGCTAGAAGCACGCTAGTAGAGCTGGGTGGAGAACGGTCAGGGGACTCCCCCTAGGCTTTCTTTCCGCTCAGATAGTCCCGACCAGAGTTCCTGCTCTGTGTGCCTCTTGGAATAGTGTGTCTGTCTGCGTGGGCGGGGCCTGGATCCGGAGGCCCCCCGCTCTGTCCTGGGAAAGCCCCCCCTCCCCACTTCCTGTTGAAGCCCGGAGAAGATTCTAGGATGAAACTGGCTTTTCAGGTTTAGACCAGCTAAGAAGTCGGGGCAGTCCCAGGCTAGGTGCTCCCCACCTCCATGGGGCGAGCCTCAGCCCCTTGCCCCCGCCCTTAAGCCTAGAGGATGCTGGGGAACTCAGCAGCTGGCCGGTTCTCAAGAAGTTGCAGAGGCTGAGCCCTATGCTTACCAGGGTCATTCTGGGCAATCCGGGTAAGAGGGCAAGGGTGTCGGGTAGGCCCAGACGGAAGGTGCAGGTTCTGGCACCAGTCCACAGAACTCCAGGCAGCCTCCATGGCTGGCTGCAGGAGCCTTACTGGGAGGTCCACTTGGGTGAGCCAGTCATAGCTCCCCTGGGGGTCTAGAGGTGCTGGTTTGGGTCTCCTATTAAGGGACAGTCAGGGCCCCTCCCTCCTATCGCCCTAGCTCTAGTCCTCAGGGGGGCCCCTTCCCTTGCCCAGCCACCAGTGTCCTGCAGCCATTGGAGCTAAGGATCCCTCCCAGTTCTCTGGCAGACCTGGCCGAGGTGCTGAACTCCCTTGAGGCCCTGTGACCTCTGGCGGTAAGAAGCCTCTCTGAGGCCTCAATCTGTAAAATGGGAGGACAGGAGTGAGTACTTCTGCAATCGGTTATAACACCAACAGCGTTCGTTAGGCTCAGGTCTGAGGCAGGTGTCCCTGGCTTTTGGTGACTGAAGCTTTTGTTGCAGACTCAGTTTACCCTCCTGGAGACTCTCCAGTTTTTGTCCTGCTTCCTGTGGGTTCTGGGAGGGGTTTCTGAGTCAGTCAGGGCAATTCCGGGGAACTGTGTACCCCTCCTCCATTCAGAGACTCAGCTGGACTGCAGATTGGGCATCAGCAGTGTCCATCTTAGGTGGGCACTGATCCAGAATTTGACCTCCAGTTAGCTCCTGACTCCAAGCCCTTTCTGAGTGGCTGGCTTGGCCAGGTCCCCTTTCCCCTGTGAGCCCCACCTGATGGGGATTTTGACTGGTACCAGAGACCCTGGGATGTGTGCTTTTCAGCTGTGGGTGATGCCTCTCCCCAGGGATGGCTTCTTTGCTCTCATGTGCAGGAGCTCCCTACAGACTTCAGAGAATCTCTTGTTCTGTGTGCCTCTCTGAGATGGTGTCAGGTGAGGAGTGATGGGGAGGGGCCAAAATTTAGTGTGTACTGGGGATGAGAGAGGGCCCCCCTAAAGCTTGCCCTGCCCCATGCAAAACAAGAGTCAGAGTGGAGCTCAAGGATGGCCTAATGGTTCACAAAGGGCCCAGCAAACACTGTGTGATCCCACTGACAGATGAGGCCAGAAGAGGCTGGGGGAAGTCACAGTGCGTGTGGCGATGGACTAGCGGGGAGAGGGGATATAGAAAGCTGCTGAGCGCCTCCACCAGGGCCGTGGTTAGAGACAGGACAGCTTTCCAGTAGGATGCTGGAGTGCGTGGTGGTTGTAGCTCTCATCAGCTGCAGTCACTGTGTCCCGAGTGGCTGCTTTCCTTGGCTCTGCCTTTGCAGGGGGCACCCTCAGGTCCATGCTCACCCCACATCCTCAGGTCCATGCTCACCCCACACCTCTAGCTTCCACAGCTCTGCTGTTTTACTTTTGTTTGTTAGAGACAGGCTTTCATTATGTAGCCTACACTGGCTTCCAATTCAGAATCTTCCTTCTGGAGCGGAGTGCTGGGGTCCCAGGTGTGCAGCACCATGGCCCGCCACACCATTGCCGAAACTTTGGCTGTCTTCTTCCCACTTAGGCATCCGCCCCTTCTGTCGATTCAGCTGCCGCTTACTGAGCACCAGTGTGTGCTGGGTGGGCACTTTCGTCAGCCATTTTCTGATGAGAAGATGAAGGCTTGCCCCACATCCTCAGGTCCATGCTCACCCCACATCCTCAGGTCCTTGCTCACCCCACACCCTCAGGTCCATGAGGATGAAGGTGTGGTGGTGCACGTGTGTCTGTAGTGTGCGCGCATCTGTATCTATTTAGGAGGTGTAGGCCAGTATGGGTACATGAGATTCTGTCTCATAAAGCCAAGAAGAGAGCCCAGGTGTGCTCTGTTGGTAAGGGGTGGAGACAATGGTGTGGGTATCGTATAGATTTTTGACCCATGTTGTTCCACCTGTCTTCTGTTTTCCTGGCTGCTCTAACTGGACTCATGAACAGGGCTATCCTGGAGGGTCTCTCGTTGTCCCATCATGGAACCCTCCTCCACAACCTCCCTCCTCCCGTAGTCATGTCCATGGGCAAACAGTGCATTCTGAGGTGTGCTGCTCTGTGTCCACCTTCTCTCTCATTCTCCACTGGAATCTCGCTCAAGCTGCTTGGGGCCCTGACAAGGCTCTGTCGTTAGACCTGACTCCATACCACCTCCAACCCCTGAGCTTGCTTTCTAACACTTCCCACTTACTTTGGGTTCCTTTTGGGCGGCTCCTTGTGCTTCTGGGGTGACTCATGGTGTATGACCCCAGGCAATCAGCCTCTCCATGGGCCATGGTTTCCCACTGCACTGGGGCCAGCAGAGGAGAGAGTAAGGGCTGTCTGGGAACAAGAGCCCACTGTGTGCCAGGGGGAGATCTAGACACTGAGCCACTGTGGGCTGGCAAAGTGCTGCTCCTTGGCCTAGACTCTTTGTCTGGCCTGGTATGCCCCTCCCCCAGGCCTTGTGAATCCCACTAGCTTGAGGCCCTATTAGGAACCGAGCTTAGGGTGGGGCAAGCTGGAAACACGGCACTAGGGAAGGGTGGGTATCCTTTCCCCAAACTTCAGGCCTAGAGTTGTTTGTGCGGGTTCTCTTGTGTTTCCTTTCTCTGTGGCGTGGAAGGGGACCCCGAGAAACCCAGCCGTTTGGGCAGATGTCATGGGGTAAGGCCCGAGTGCTTTCTCACAGCCCTTGAAGCCTGTGTGTATTCTCTTCACACTTGTCCAGGCTGGTCAGCTGTTCTCTGTAGGTCCTGTTAAAGGGTCCTCTCCTTCCAGAGTCCCCACGTCCCCACTCAGGAGAACTGGCGCTTGCCACCCTGAGTTCAGGTAAGGCAGTACTGGTGGACAGCCCTAGGCAGGTAGAAAGCAGGATGCAGGCCTTATATAGGGAGGTCTAAGAGAGCTTTTGATTAAGAAGGTGGAGTCGTGGATATTAGAAGCTGTTGGAAATGGCAGCTTATATTCCCAAGTAAGCCACCAGTTCGATACCACCTAGAAGTGCTGAGCACAGGTACCCAACTTGTTGGAAAGGCCAGTTTCCAGCGCTTGCGTGTGGTTTCCTCTCTGTGATCCTGTGACCACTCTCGACTACGTTCCTTCCTGGAGCTCCTGAGTGGCTGCTAGGGATGGACCAGAAGGCAGGATATATAAGGCATCCTCTATCTTGACGGATACCTGGCTCCCCATTGTTTCAGCCCAGCTTTGGGGAGTTCACTGCCTTCCAGGCCTCATTTTTGCAGTGTGTATAGTGAGAATGGAGCCTCTGTCTCCTCCGAGCATCAAGAGAGAGTCCTAAGTTGAAGCATCAGCTGGCTGGTTTCACAGTCTAGGGTCTGTTCAGGTCTGCAGATCTGAAGGTGAGGCCTTTGAGTCTCCTAGTCTTACTTGAAGGGGTGCCCCCCACCCCCAGCCTGCGTCCTCATCTCCACTCTCTAGATACAGAAGGCCCTCCACTTGGAGCAGGGATCAGGTGTATTCCTGCTGTGACTGTCATTTATAAAGAGGAAAGTGAGCCGGGTGTGGTGGTGCACACCTTTAATCCCAGCACTCGGGATGCAGAGGCAGGAGGATTTCTGAGTTCGAGGCCAGCCTGGTCTACAAAGTGAGTTCCAGGACAGCCAGGGCTACACACAGAAACCCTGTCTTGAAAAATAAAAAACAAAACAAAACAAACAATAAAGAGTAAAGTAAGAGTCCCTCAGAGGTCAGGACTTGCCCGACAGTCAAGAGCTGGGCCTTTCTGCACTGGCTAGAACGTGGCTGGCCTCAAATGCACAGATTCTGCCTGCTTCTGCCTCCTGAGTGCTAAGACTAAGGGTGTGCATCCATATGCCTGGCTCAAGTGTGTGTGTGTGTGTGTGTGTGTGTGTGTGTGTGTGTGTGTGTGTGTATTTCTTTCAAGACAGGGTGTCAGTGTCTAACTCTGGCTGTCCTGGCTCAAATGTGTGTGTGTGTGTGTGTGTGTGTGTGTGTGTATGCATATATAATGTTTCTTTCAAGACAGGGTGTCAGTGTCTAACTCTGGCTGTCCTGGAACTCACTGTGTAGGCCAGGCTGGCCTTGGACTCACAGAAGCCTGCCTCTGCCTCCCAAGGGCTGATATAAAAGGCATGTACCACCAAGCCAGGCTATCTATCTATCTATCTATCTATCTATCTATCTATCTATCTATCTATCTAATCAGAAGCTGGAAGAATACTTTATGGATTCAATTTTCTTTTCCCCCTTTTGTGGTTTCCAGGGATTGAACTCAGGCTTGAATAGGAGGCAAGCGCTTTTCCCTTCGATCTGTCTGGAGGCCAGCTGGTGTACTAGGCTCCAATCTTAGGCATTCAGGGTCCCTGCCTTGATGCCTTTTTTGGCAGTTGGCGCCATCTCGTGGTCATTTATTGTGGCTTCTGCTCCAAGGGAGTTTTGTTTTAGACAAGGTCTTAACTGTGTCCCTGGCTGGCCTAGAACCCACTGTGTAGACTGGGCCAGCCTCGAACTCATAGAGATCCGCCTACCTCTGTCTCCTTAGTGCGGGATTATCTGGCACCAAGGAGAGTCCTCTGCATACTGGAGCCTGCTGCCCTAGGTGTTGCTCCGAAGCCCCAAGAAGCCATCTCTTTCTCTAAGCGTGGGGAGTCTTCTGTGTAGTTGATTGATCATGAGCCCCACAGTGTATGAAGTGGTTACGGTGGCCTGGGACAGGTGGGCTGGAGCCTTGTGCCCAGTTTGTCCCCCTGCCCCTGGATGTGCACTGACTTACATGACCCCGAGCTGCTTTCACTTTGGGGCTGTCAGGAAACCCTTACTCCCTGCTACCAAGCAGACTGGCCACTCCTTTATTTCTAGGGATATTGTTACCCAGGCTTTAAGCTTCAAGAGGGCGGCAGCCCTCTACCAGCTTGTGCTCAGAGTAGGTTTATGCAGTGTTTGGCTCTAGACTCCTATTGCTGGAGGACCCATCTGTGGGGAGTTCCGGCACAGAGCATGCCAACGTCTATCAGGAACTGTGGGCACCTCTCTAGGGCTCGCAATGCTTTTTCTAGGGTTAGGCCCATGGTGTCCCTGGAGACCTGTCAGGGTTGTCACTCAGCATAACCCTCCACCCCCAGGCCCATCTCACTGTGCCCGGAACCATGAGTGAAGCCAGGAGAGACAGTACTAGCAGTCTGCAACGCAAGAAACCCCCATGGCTCAAGTTGGACATCCCAGCCGCGGTGCCCCCAGCAGCAGAGGAGCCCAGCTTCCTGCAGGTAGGTTCTAGCCAGTAGGAATTTTGGAAATTCTCTGGCCAGGGTGCTCACCATGACCCTGCTGTCTAGCCCCTGCGGCGACAGGCTTTCTTGCGGAGTGTGAGTATGCCAGCTGAGACAGCCCGTGTCCCATCACCCCACCATGAGCCTCGGCGGCTGGTGTTGCAGCGTCAGACGTCCATCACACAGACCATCCGCAGGTACCGCACCATCCTGGCTGTTACATAGGCTGGGCCAGGGAGGGACCCTAGAGGTAGGCATACAGAGTCCCTGTTAGGTACCGGGGGTGGGAATGGGGCAGAGGTCCCTTCTCTGTCAGCTTTTCTTCTCCATCTTGATCACAACAACACTTCAGCATCCTCCTGTTCTGGGGACCCATGGTGGTTGGCCCTCTGTCTGCCTCTCAGTTCCCCGGGCACGCACCCTCCCTACTCTAACACCCTGGCTCCTCGTAGCCGGCAGGTACGCTTTGGGCGTGTCCATACTCTGCCTCTTTTGAGGCCGAGGGCTGCTGGCAAGGCCCACCCACAGCGCCAGTCTCTCTCTTGGTCGTTGCTCAGGTACCTGATGCAGGTCTTGAGTGTGTTGGTATTCTTTGGCACGTGCATGTGATTTAACCTCTTGGAGCTGTTGGAGTATTTGGCATTCCCTGGCTGCTCATGGCAGGGCAGTGGTTTTATGTGCATGTTCAAAGACCATGGCCACTGTATTGCTGCTACTGCTGAGTTCTGTAGTGCCCTAGGGTGATGGTGGCCGCCTGAGGCCAAGGCCTCTCTCTGGACTCAGGGCTGGCTGAGGGCCTATGGGAACCTTCTACTGACAGGCATGCAGAATGCTCTAGTAGGAATTGGGGTGGCCACAGTTGGAGCTCCCCTGTACTGTCACTGGAGTGACTGGGGGTCTGCTGCAGGGCCCGCTACCCAGGATGGCCTTTGAGGATCCTTGACGGGGGTAAGGGGACAGGATATATGGCTTCCCCTTGCTGAGTCCTTCTCGTGCCAGGGGGACAGCAGACTGGTTTGGAGTGAGCAAGGACAGTGACAGCACCCAGAAGTGGCAGCGCAAGAGCATCCGTCACTGCAGCCAGCGGTATGGGAAGCTAAAGCCGCAGGTCATCCGGGAGCTGGACCTGCCCAGCCAGGACAATGTGTCACTAACCAGCACCGAGACACCACCTCCCCTCTATGTGGGGCCATGCCAGCTGGGCATGCAGAAGGTGTGCTGCCGCCTCCCACAGGCTCCCCATTCTGCTCCTCTGCCTGGGGTGGGAGGAGGGGAGGGTTGGGGGAGGGTTGAGGTGTGAGCCTGTGGGCGGGAAAGCAGCCACAGAGTCTCAACAAGGTTCCTGAGGTACTCCCAGCTAGGGACCCCAGGAGGAAGAGAGTCGTGGCATTGGTCTAGTGCAGACTGTGGATCTCAAGGAGAGAAGGACCCCATAGGTGCCATGGATGAGAGTGAGGCTCTCCATGGAAGTCGTCTTGCCTGCTTCTGTAGACTGACCTAGCTTCTTCTCCATCCCACCAGATCATAGACCCTCTGGCCCGAGGCCGGGCCTTCCGCATGGCTGATGACACTGCCGATGGCCTCAGTGCCCCCCACACTCCTGTCACACCAGGTGCAGCCTCCCTCTGCTCTTTCTCCAGCTCCCGCTCAGGTTTCAACCGACTCCCTCGGCGTCGCAAACGTGAATCGGTGGCCAAGATGAGCTTCCGGGCTGCTGCAGCACTGGTGAAGGTAAATACAGGGGGCCCAGGTTGTAGGTGTGGGAGCTGAGTGCACTCCGACTTCCAGGTCCTAAGGTCGCCTCCTCATCCTCAGGGTCGGTCTATTAGGGATGGCACTTTACGAAGGGGACAGCGCCGAAGCTTTACCCCTGCCAGCTTCCTTGAGGAAGACATGGTGGACTTCCCTGATGAGTTGGATACATCTTTCTTTGCTCGGGTAAGAAGAGCCTGGGGGGTCGCCCCATCTCCTCTGTCTCTGGATCCACCTTGACGTCACGTATTTGCTCAGGAAGGTGTCCTCCATGAGGAGATGTCCACATACCCAGATGAGGTGTTTGAGTCCCCATCAGAGGCAGCGCTCAAGGACTGGGAGAAAGCCCCGGATCAGGCCGACCTCACGGGTGGGGCCTTGGACCGCAGTGAGCTTGAGCGAAGCCACTTGATGTTGTGAGTGCACCCGGTGGGTGAGGGGGAGCAGCCCCATTGAGAGCAGGTGGACTCTTGGTTATGATGCTGCGGTGTTCATAGCCTGGACTTTGGAATCTAGCCCGGCCACTGTGGTTATGTCCAGGCGTAGGCACAATCCTACTTTGATGCCCTCCTACAGAACTCCCAGAGCCCAGGGGCTAGAGTCTAGATGGGAGAGGACTGTGGCCTAGTTAACAGTGTTGAGAGACAGCCTGAGTCTTGAGGCTCCCCATACTCTCTCTGCCAAGCTGCCAAGGGCTTACTGGTAAGGCGGAGAATGAAGAGGAACGGCTTGCTGGGTGTCTTCACCCCTCGGAGAGCAGGAGAGACACTGAGCAGTGTTCTGGTTCTGCCCAAGAGAGAAGGCAGTGTATAGGTTCCAGGCAGGAAGTGAACACGCTGGCCCCTTCCAGGCCCCTGGAGAGAGGCTGGCGCAAACAGAAGGAAGGCGGCCCGCTAGCCCCGCAGCCCAAGGTGCGGCTTCGCCAGGAGGTGGTCAGCGCGGCGGGACCCAGGAGGGGTCAGCGTATCGCTGTGCCAGTGCGCAAACTCTTCGCTCGGGAAAAGCGGCCTTATGGTCTGGGGATGGTGGGACGGCTCACCAACCGCACATACCGGAAACGCATCGACAGCTACGTCAAGCGGCAGATCGAGGACATGGACGATCACAGGTAGGCTGTGCCTGCCGGGACAGAGGCTGAGCTGGGGTTAGGAATCCACATCAGGACGCTCCTGACCTCACCCCCTGTCTCACTCTGTCTCAGGCCCTTCTTCACGTACTGGCTCACTTTCGTGCACTCACTGGTCACCATTCTGGCTGTGTGCATCTATGGCATAGCGCCCGTGGGCTTCTCGCAGCATGAGACGGTGGACTCGGTGAGCCCTGTGCCCAGATAACTTGGAGTCTAGGCTGTGGACGCTGTGGCCCGGCTCTGGGAGGATGGAGCCCTACAGATTTGGTCTGATCTCCCTTCCTACTTTCCAGGTACTTCGGAAGCGGGGTGTCTATGAGAATGTCAAATACGTCCAGCAGGAGAACTTCTGGATTGGCCCCAGCTCGGTGAGGGCAGGGCTGGGAGTGGAGCTTGGAGGTGCCCCACCTACCCTGGGCTGGGGCCACAGCCGCTGTCTCCCTCTTCACAGGAGGCCCTCATTCACCTGGGTGCTAAGTTCTCACCCTGCATGCGTCAGGACCCGCAGGTGCACAGCTTTATCCTGGCTGCCCGGGAACGTGAAAAGCACTCGGCTTGCTGTGTACGCAACGACCGGTCTGGCTGTGTGCAGACTTCCAAGGAGGAGTGCTCGGTGGGTGTCCAGCTACCCGATCTGTGCAGTCCGCTCTTAACTTCAGACTTGGGTCTCACGGAGTTCCTTACTGGCTTCCTGCAGTGTGGTGCCCCCATCCTTGCCCTTCACTCCCAGTTTCTGTGGAGGATGCTCATTTGACAAATTTGGTCTTCATTGGGGCCCACTTCTTCAGCACATGTCTGCATTATATCTTAAGTGGATAGTACCTCATTTTCCTCCACCGGTTTAAAGCCAGACGTGGTGGTGCAGGCCTGTATAAGCCTCGTAGTTAGGGAGCCGAAGTTGGAGAATGGTTAAGTTCCAGACCAGCCTGGGTTGTATTTCATGGTCTCAAAAGGAAACAAGAAAGAAAAATGCCAGACTCATCCAAACTTTGGCACCACGGCTGCTGCCATTTTCCTACTTCAGGACAGAAGCCGTCTCTGAGCCTCAGTTATGCCCCTGGGTACCATGTAACGCGCCCCATGTGCTGCTGGGGTTTAACCTACTAGTGGCGTGGAGGCAGGAGTTTGTTCTGGGGCCTTGCCTTTGACTCTGACTGCCGTTATCGGAGCAGATGGTAGGATCTGACTAGGGCTGACCCTGTGTTCCCCACAGTCTACACTGGCGGTGTGGGTGAAGTGGCCCATTCATCCTAGTGCCCCAGACCTTGCAGGCAACAAGAGACAGTTTGGTTCTGTCTGCCACCAGGACCCCAGGTGAGTACTCCTAATTGCCCTCTTGTTTTTGGTTTTGTTTTTTCAAGACAGGATTTCTCTGTATAGCCCTGGCTGTCCCTTAACTTACTTTGTAGACCAGGCTGGCCTTGAACTCAGAAGTCCACCTGCCTCTGCCTCCCAAGTCCTGGGATTAACTAATTGCCCTCTTGAAATGCCTTTGGCTATGTCTGACAGGGTGTAGAGGATCCCTTGTTTGGGGGAAGAGGGAAACATCGCCACGGGACAAAGCTCTAACCATTTGGGCTCATGCAGGGTATGTGACGAGCCTTCCTCTGAGGATCCCCATGAGTGGCCAGAAGATATCACCAAGTGGCCGGTGAGCTGGAGTCTTCCAACTGTCGAATGGGGGAGGAGGACATACCCTACTGTCCCTGGCACTGCAGGCTTTCTTTGTTGGAGAACCTGCATCTTCACGCTGCCTTAGTCTTTGCCCAGCCTGTCGGGCAAGGTTTGCCTCTGTGAGCAAGGAGTGAGGGCACGAGAACTAGGTGAAGACACGAGAGGCCAAATAGCTTTATTCTGGTTTGCAGATGGCTCAGCCCAGTCTCTGGGTGTGACCTACTTGACTCAAGGGAGCCTGGTTTCTATCTGAGTCTTACCTTTGTGTTGGTTCCCAGTAAGGGTTAGGCCAGGAGGTGTATCTCTGTGTGTCTGTAAAATGACGCCAACCCTCTTGTTTTTCTTACCCAGATCTGCACCAAAAACAGCGCAGGGAACCACACTAACCACCCTCACATGGACTGTGTCATAACAGGCCGGCCTTGCTGCATCGGCACCAAGGGCAGGTGGGTGCTCACGGGTCGCTGGCTCGGGGCAGCACTTTTCTCGCTCCCTCGTTAAAGCCTGACCAACCTGATTACCAGCGGTGGGGAGTGAGACTGGGCTAGTGAAGGTGGGTGGGGCTGAGACCCTCTTGAGGAGAGCACAGATGACTATAGACCTCAGCAGTCTCCACCTACAAGACTGGGCACCCTCCAAACCCTGGCGTGACCCTCTAGGTGTGAGATCACCTCCCGGGAGTACTGTGACTTCATGAGGGGCTACTTCCATGAGGAGGCCACACTCTGCTCTCAGGTAGGCCTTGAGGCCACGCCCCTCTCCGCCCCCACCCACTGTGGAGGCTGACTGGCCACTCTGCACAGGTGCACTGCATGGACGATGTCTGTGGCCTCCTGCCTTTCCTCAATCCTGAGGTGCCTGACCAGTTCTACCGCCTGTGGCTGTCCCTCTTCCTGCACGCTGGGCAAGTGGGACTGGGGGCTGGGCGTGTGGTCTCCTTCCCCAGGAGTGGTGGGCTGGAGGCAAAAGAGAAGCCAGCTTCTCTGCTGAGTGCTCCTCACTGCCCACAGGATCCTGCACTGCTTGGTGTCCGTCTGCTTCCAGATGACGGTCCTGCGGGACCTGGAGAAGCTGGCAGGCTGGCACCGCATAGCCATCATCTACCTGCTGAGTGGTATCACGGGCAATCTAGCCAGTGCCATCTTCCTGCCATACCGGGCAGAGGTAAGATGTTTCTCAGGGTGGGGACCCTCTATGTGTGCCTGTGGCTAGCGTGACCCCCTCTGTGTCGAGATCAAGTCCGCTGAGAGGTGGCATGGGAAGATGAGCTTCTGGGGTGGGGTTGGGGTTGGGATGGTGCAGCCTTGGCAGCTTAGAGCTTCCGACCCCCACCATCAGGTAGGTCCGGCAGGCTCCCAGTTTGGCATCCTGGCCTGCCTCTTCGTGGAGCTGTTCCAGAGCTGGCAGATCCTGGCCCGACCCTGGCGTGCCTTCTTCAAGCTCCTGGCCGTGGTTCTCTTCCTCTTTGCCTTTGGGCTGCTGCCCTGGATCGACAACTTCGCCCACATCTCAGGCTTTGTCAGCGGCCTCTTCCTTTCCTTCGCCTTCCTGCCTTACATCAGCTTTGGCAAGTTCGACCTGTACCGCAAGCGTTGCCAGATCATCATCTTCCAGGTCGTCTTCCTGGGCCTGCTGGCTGGCCTGGTGGTCCTCTTCTACTTCTACCCAGTGCGCTGTGAATGGTGCGAGTTCCTCACCTGCATCCCTTTCACGGACAAGTTCTGTGAGAAGTACGAGCTGGATGCTCAGCTCCACTGAGCCAGCTGTGGACATCCCAGGCCGCCCCGGCCTCCCAGGGCTGGACAGATGGGTGCTTCCTGAACACTGACCTCTTGTGCCTTGCTCGCTCCAGTTGAACGCTTACACTGCTGGACATTTATTACATGAGTTCCCATGATAACCTTCTAACTAGTCCCTGACACCACTTCATGTGGTCAATAAATGGACTGGGAGCGTTTTAGCTGCCACTAACTAGATGAGGATTTGTCGTTGTTTCCTGGTTTCTGGCTGGGGTCACGGGGCAGGCCTTGGACATACACTTGGACAAGAGAGTGGCTCTCAGCCTGAGGGGCGTGACCCCTCTGGCAAACCTCTAGCTGGAATATTTACATGATAGTTCAAAACAGTAGCAAAAGTCGAACCAAAATTACTTCACCACAACATGAGGGGCTGTACTAAAGGTCACAGCATGAGGAAGGTAGAGAGGCAGTGTTCTACGTCAAAGACGTCACTGGCTTTCACCTCTGTGAGGTCTTGTAGGAGGGCCGGTAGTCAGTGTTGGGACATGGACCTTAGGGTGTGCTGCTGTATCCCCACAGTGGAGAGCATCTTGTATCCCTGCAACTCATTCCACGGAACCTGGGTCACCACAACCCTGGGACTGCAGGCTGCTGTCTCCCCACAGCAGACACAAAGCTAGCTGCTCAGCTTCGATTTCCTCCTTGCTGGGAGGCCATAGCAGGAGAGGTGAGCAGTGTGGTCCCAGTGCTTAAGTGTGGCCCTTGAGACTTATATGCTCCCTAACACCAGCCTCTGCCCTCACTTCCCTCTGGTACGGGACAGATCCAGCCCACCCATACAGAGTACTAAGGCTTTCTCAGTTTTACAAGACACAAAGCAAAAGTGTTTATTCTATAAGCCAGGCCCACAACCACATAGGAACTTCGGGCCAAGTTCAAGGCAAGTTAAAGGTCAGAGGAATTTTCCACAATCTGAGGGTCTCAGGGCTCACGCTGACAGCTCCACCTGGACATCCCAGGATGCAGCTACCCAACACCCTGAGGTCAAGCGGAGGGCGCAGTCTTGCTGGGACAGGTCAGGTCACCGTGTCTGCTGTTCACTTTTGCCTAAGCTTCTTGATAAAAGAAACCTCATCTCGGTTCCGGATACCATAACTGAAAAGGATAGGAAGGTCATAGTGTCCAAGCTGCAGACGGCTCACCTGAGCTTAGGAGGGATCAGGAACCATCAAGTGAGGATGGCCACACTCTTCCCACCTCCATACGGGCTGCTGGGAGAGCAGCAGAGTTTGTTTCTCTGCCCCGCAGTTCATGGGAGGCTCAAGGAGATGCCCACTGGACAGTCAATCCGGCCAGGGACCCTCTTACCATAGGCATTTGGTGGGCACAGGGTACCACCGATGGGCCAGAGACCTACAGACTTACTCTCTGAGCTTCTTCCTGTCCTCTGTGAGCTTTTCCCCAGCTGAGGTCAGATGGTATGTCCGCCACACATAGGACCTGCAAGGAGGGGACTGGGGTGATGAACATGCCAGCGCAGGTGGGTGAATTGAGTGGCTGGCATGACAGAGGCTGGCAGCGTACAGCCTAGGGCACTCAGGATAGCTATACTCCCCTTCTGGACATTTTCCCTACATGATGCAGGCTTAGGGCAGTTGCAGGAGGCTCTGGACATATCTTACTAATGAAATAGGGATTTCAGATAACAGAATACTTGATCTGATAGGAGAGTCAGAACCAACAGCCCCCTGGTGAAGAGGAAAGGGGCCACTGACAGGTAGGTATATACCATCTATAACTAGGGAGACATTAAGACATCAGGTGTCTCCAAGTGAGGCTACCCAGCAGTGTGGGTAGGGCCATGTCAGTGAAAGGGCACGTGTGGAAAGGACCACTGGGGCAGGACTTTCAGAAACAGAATTGTCACATTCTAACACCGGAAAACTCTCATGGGACTGTCACCGTATCACTGGTAGTGGGGTACTGGTGGGACACACATGAGGAGCTGAAAGCTGCGTCCCTCTCGAGCCTCCAGGCAAGCCCAGGAGTGGCACAGGGAAAGCACTTCTGGCACACTCACCAGCTGATGTGCTGAACGCCGCCTTCCCGCTCCTGCTTGAGCTGCACGTATCTCTGGATAGCCTTCTTTAGGTCCAGGACTGTGGCATTCTGTACGACGACCACAGCTGTAACCATGGAAACACGGAGAAGAACCCTGTGGGTGGCCACACAAGGGTGGCTGTCCCAGCACATCCAGGCATGGTCTGAGTTTCTCACTGACTAGCTCTCCGCTAATTCCTTGCTGATGTGACAGCTCAGGCTCAAAGAGAGAAGCATGGTTGTGGCTTGAATAAGAATGTCCCCCACAGACTCAAATATGTGAATGTTTGCTCTTTAGTGGAACTGTTTGGGAAGGGTTAGGAGGCGTGGCTTTGCTGGAGGTGGTGTGTCACTGGGGGTAAGCTTTGAGGTTTCAAAAGCCCACACCACTACAATGAACTCCCCTTCAGTCTCATGCTTGTGATCAGCATGTTAAACTCAGTTCTGCTTCAGGCCATCTGCCTGCCTGCTACCATGCTCCCTGCCATGTTGGTTCTGGACTGTAGCCCTTTGCAACCAGAAGCCCCTACAAGCATTTTCTTTTATAAGTTCCCTTGGTTGCAGTGTCTCTTTACAGCAAGAGAAAGTAACTAAGACAACGGTACTTACGCATTACCTCTCCATCCATCTTGCACACACGGACAGTCATCGCCTGGCCATATTCCAGGGCGATCTGGGAGTTGACCTCTTCTAAAGTAACCTAGGGAGGTGGAGACGCCAATTCTTTTAATACCAGATCAACAAAGGGAACCAAGCTTGCATACTGTGATGGTGTGCATATGCTCAGCCCAGGGTATGGCACTATTAGAAGGTGTGGCCCAGTTACAATAGGTGTAGCTTGTTGGAGTAGATGTGGCACTATGGGAGTGGGCTTTAAGTCCCTCATCCTTGCTGCCTGGAAGTGAGTATTCTGCTAGAAGCTTTCAGATGAAGATGTAGAACTCTCAACTCCTCCTGCACCATGCCTGCCTGGATGCTGCCATGTTCTCGCCTTGATGATAATGAACTGAACCTCTGAACTGTAAGCCAGCCCCAATTAAATGTCCTTATAAGAGTCCACGTGGTCAGCCACCTCAGTGAAGTTGGAGATTATGTTGTACTGAATAAACTTTAAAGAAAAAAAAAAAAAAGCATTGCCTTGGTCATGGTGTCTGTTCACAGCAGTAAAACCCTGACTAAGACACCTATTGTGTGTTAGGATTTTCAATTAACACTGGGCCTGGCAATCCTGAGAGTACTGTATCAAGAGGCTCCAGGCCTGTACCTCAGGTCCATGTTGAGGCAGGACAGGGGGCAACTGACCAGCTACCTAAACCTTTGATAACAAAATGTCTTTTGTTTGTTTTGAGGCAGAGACCCACTACGCTACCCTGGCTGGTCTGAAGCTCTGAATGGATCAGGCTGGCCTCAAACTCACAGAGATTCCCTTGCCTCGGCCTCCCGGGTGCTGAGATTAAAGGTCTGGCCAGACAAGAGATGTTTTAATAAAACACCGAGGGAAGTACAAATAAAGTTGTGTAACTCAGTGATAGAACACTTATTTAGCATTCGAAAGGTTCTCGGTTTGGCTCCCAGTTCTGTGCACACACAGACTTTAAATAAAAACACCTTTGATTGGCAAGGTTAAAGAATACATTAAATAACTAAGTCACGCATATTGAAGCTTCAGGCAGAAGGAAAAGACTTCTCACACTCATCCTGAGTTAAAATCTTAGTGTTTGTTTAATTCAAACTTCTCGGTTAAGAGGGAGAGTTTGGGGGCTCCTTACCCTAAGCGTTCCGCGTACGCGCAGAAGCGTCTTTCGCTGGTGGGACCACCAGTGCCCATCCACACCCCAGAGCCCTGTCTCGCACCTGGATCGGAAGGTCGCAGAGCAGCGGGTCTTGCACCACCATGGCGAGACCTTCTTGGAACACGTCCACAGCCTCGGAATGGGGCAATGTCTCCTCATCGTCCTCGTCGTCCTCGGGCACCTCCGGCCGACCCTCAGCCTCCGGGTCCTCCAGGGCTGCCAGCTACTAGTCTAGTGTAGCTTTCCGGCGCTCCTCCAATCCGTCCCGCCTTCCAGGTTGGCAGGCAAAAGGCGCGTGCGCAGTGATTGTGCCCCGCCCCGACGGGATAGCTCAGCCAATGGTATACTGCGTGGTTCCGGTAGCCAATGAAATGTGCGAGTCTTCGGGAGGCTGGGAGCGTGCAGACAGCAGGCTATTGGCCGGATAGAGCAGGTCGCGTTGGTGGTGCGAGCGGCGCGGGAGCTACGTGCTGTTCGGTCCTCCGCTGCTGAGCAGGTCTTCAGTCTGGCCTGGTTGTCAAGGAAGGCAGCGTTGCTATCGTTTCGCGCAAGACACCTGTCTCCTTGTACAGCATCACCCAACAAGGTCACGCTGGGAGGCGGGCGCCGCCTGCTGCCTGGGGCCTGTCGTTGCCACTCCCGTGCCCCAGCCTGGTCGCAGTCACTTGAGATTCTGCCCCGGGCTCCATTCCAAAAAGTGGCCTAAAAGGTCCACTTTAAAGTAAGGTGGAAGCCCGGCATGATGGTGCACGCCTTTAATCCCAGCGCTTGGTAGGCAGAGGCAGGCGGATCTCTGAGTCCGAGGCCAGCCTGGCCAGAGTGAGTTCCAGAACAACCAGGGCTACAAAGAGAAACCCTCAAAAATCCAACCAAAAAGACCCCAACAACCCCCTCCCCACACAAAAACCAACTCCAAAACACACACACACACACACACACACACACACACACACACACACACACACAAATAATAATAAGAATAAAAGTGAGGTGAAGCCTTGGCGTGGTGATGCACACCTTTAATCTCAGTACACAGGAAGCAGAGGCAGGTGGATCTCTATCTCTGAGTTGAGAGCTAGGTCTGTATGGGAGAGCAGGGACTACAGAGGGAAGCTGTCTTAAAACAAATCTAGGCAGACCTGTGGTCCTTGGAGCTGTCCAGGGCGGACGTGCCGATCTCCAGTCCTCGTGTTCTTTTACACCACCAGTCCCTGTAACAACTGTTCTTATGAGGACGCTGTGTAGGCACCACTGTGGGTGTTTTCTTTTTCCTTTGCTCCTGTCACATTCCCTGGATAGCTACTTTAATCACTTGTCTCATTTTTAAAAATCCTATGTGTATGGGTTATTTTCGGTGTGTATTTCTTCTGGGCACTGGGAAATATCGTGTGAGTGCTAGGAATCAAATTGGGCCCTCTGGAAGAGCAGCAGCCAGCTCCCTCTCCCTCTCCCTCTCCCTCTTCCAATCTCCCTCTCCCAATCTCTCTCTCCCTCTCCCAATCTCCCTCTCCCTCTCTTAATCTCCCTCTCCCTCTCTCAATGATGGTTATCCTACTTAAAACTCTAACTGCCATGCCAAGCTTGTTGTACGCCTCTAATCCTAGCACTTGGAGAGACTGAGGCAGGAGAAAGGGTTTTAAGCCCACGAGAGTTGCACAGCAGACATAAAGAAGAAAGTAAGAGGAACAGGTTACATAGTGAGACCCTGTCTCAAAACAAGAATTAGCCGGGCGTGGTGACGCACGCCTTTAATCCTAGCACTCATGAGGCAGAGGCAGGCGGATTTCTGAGTTCGAGATCAGCCTGGTCTACAAAGTGAGTTCCAGGACAGCCAGGGCTATACAGAAAAACCCTGTCTCAATCCCCCTCTCCCAAATAATTAAATAAAGGAAAATCTACAGTATAGATTAATAGTAAGCACAATTTATTTCTTGTCTTTGATATTTTTATTTGAGATATCTTCTCTCAAATGTACTGTTTCAGGCAATTCTGGCTTTATTAGCTATGTCAAGTTTTCTGCCTTTATCAGAAAAGGCAAGCCAAATCTTTCCTTTCCCATGTTTTCCTTCCTAGGCCACCATGATTTTCATGTCCTTCCATCCTACCTCATACCTATATCTATATTTCTATATCCCATATTCCCACATGCATACACATCTGTGAACCAGAGTGGGCATCAGTTACTAAGCCTTGCAAACATGATTATGTTTGCCGTTGGGGACACTAAAAGACTAAGCTTTACAGGGACTCTGGCCTATTTTGAGGGTAGAGAAGTGTGCTTGTGGTTGTGCTCAGTTAGTTATTTTAGGCAAAATTATGAATCTGTCTTCACTTGGAAATTAAGCATGACATAAGGACGTGTGTCTGGGTGTCAAGTTTACAAGGGGTGGACTTAATATTGACTGTCAACAAGACAGGGAATCGCCCGTGGGACAAGTGTCTGGTGCATCTGCGAGGGGTTATTTAGATGGGTCAACTTCTAGGCATCCCTGTGATGGACTTTCTTAAATCTGATTCCTTAGCTACTTGGCCATTCTGGCATCTGGAATTTTCTTGATTACATTAATTGAAACGGAGAGACTCACCCTGAGTGTGAGTCAAGTCTTCTCCTGGTAGCTTAGATATTAATATAAAGCAGTCGGAGGGGAAAGGTTTTGCTTTTGCCTGCTTGCTTTTGTGTTTTGTTGGCAAGGTTACCAACTCTGTTCTGTCAGCACTCAGGCTATCCTCCCACAATTCTGGGACTCAACTTCTTCAGCTTACAAATGGACTGAGGATAAGTGGTTCTCTAGGAATTCTCATGGCCGTTAGCACCAGAACAGAACTGCCAAGGCGTCCAGCTTGGACCACTGAGCTCCTACCAGGTTCTCAGCCTGTGCAGACAGCCATTGTTCGAATACTGGGACGGTATTAGGCAAGCCAAACCTAGTATCCGTGTAGCTTGACTTTTGGTTGCTTTGTGAGTTCTTCTTTCTTCCACCCTTTCAACCCTCTAGCACTAGGTAGGAATGAAAAGAGGGGAGAGGAGAAAGGGAGTGATGATATCATTAGACTACTTCCTGCTGACTAGGGACTTTGAGGTCCTTGGGGCAAGTTTGATCTTGGCCATCAGGATATCTGATTTCTCCTTTTCGTCTCTTCGCACATAACTACTTGATAAACCACAACAAAACACAATCAACAGCATCCAACACAAACCAGCCAACCAGAATTCCCTCAATCAGGGTCCTACCATTTATACACCTTCTGAAAAGCCCCCATAATTCTAAATGTCACACACTCGCAGAAAGCACCTGCAGCTGGCAAAACCACAGCCCTGTCAAAGCAAAGGCAAATCACGCTCAGCCGCTGCGGACAGTCCGAAGCAGTCCCACGCTTTCGATTAAAATGAAAACATATTGTTATAGTGCTTCTGTGTTTCAAAACGCCAAAATTCTCACTACATACCCCCCTTGAATAAGGATCAGTTGGTTCAGTTGGTTCTGATCCTTGGGAGTCCCTGGGTGATATCCATGTGTGTTCTACCTCTCTTACATAAAAATCCCAGGGTGTGTTAGGCGATGAGCAGTAGAAAAGGAAGTAAAAGAAATGGCAGCGATGATGCAGACTCATTTGATCAACGAAATGAGAGCTCAGACAGCTTTGTTCATCCTACATACTGAGGTTTCAAGAAGCAACAAACTAGTGATACCAATAGTAATTAGTAAAAATAATAAGGAGTGTAGTCCTTGAAGAACATTTACATTAAACTCTGGAGTGCTTCAAGTATGATTTATTCCTCTTATCTTTCTCAATCATTTTCTTCTTTCTTATTTTCGGGACAGGGTCTTGTAGCCCGGGCTGGCCACTATGTAGAGGAGAATAATATTCACTTCTCAGCCTCCTGACTCTGGCTCCCACATGCAGGACTACAGGGTTTCTCAGTCCTGGCTGTCCTGGAGCTTACTCTGTAGACCAGGTTGGCCCCTGAATTCACAGAGATCTGCCTGCTCCTGCCTTCAAACCGTGGGATTAAAGGTGTTTATCATCAGTGTCCAGTCAGCTCTGTTTTTTTTTCTATATCTAATAGTCTTGTTTTTATTTTTAAAATTATGAATGACTAATATTTTTCTGATTTTTTTTTCCTGGAGAATTATGATTTTTGTTTCTGTATTTTTGAGACAGGATCTCTAGCCTGGGCTGGCTTGAAGCTCACTCCTGCCTCCTGAGTTCTGGGACGATAAGCATGGTCCACATCTGTTTTATGTGGCACTCGGGATTGCAGCAGGGCCTCAAGCATACTGGGTAAGCATGCTTCCAGCCAAGTGACAATCCCAGCCTCAGGGACAGCCTCAGACCCTTGTTTTGTTTTTTAAAGATGGGTGACAAAGGATGATTTGGAACTTGTCATCCTCTTGCTTCAGTTTTCAGAGCACTGGGATAACAGGTGTGTGCTGCCACCTGTATGTGTACATAATGAGTAGAGTAGATCTAGAGATCTTGTCTCAAAAATATAAAAATCACCAGTCTCCAGAAAAATAGAGCAGAATCCACAGCCTTAATAATGTTAATCATTAAAAAAAAATAATAATGTTAATCATTGCTGGGTGTGATGGTGCACACCTTTAATCCCAGCACTTGGGAGGCAGAGGCAGGTGGATTTCTGAGTTCAAGGCCAGCCTCATCTACACATGAGCTCCAGGACAGCCAGGGCTACACAGAGAAACCCTGACTCAAAAAACCAAACCAAACCAAACCAAACCAAACCAAACCAAACAAAAAACCCAAAACCAAACCAAAACAACCCCCCCCAAATATAATGTTAATCATTCATAATTTTTAAGATCAACAGAAGACTTAAATGTACACATATATGTATACACACATATAGATGAGACAGGGTTGCACTGAGTACACAGCAGCTGTCTTCAGAGACGCCAGAAGGGGGCATCGGATCCCATTACAGATGGTTGTGAGCCACCATGTGGTTGCTGGGAATTGAACTCAACCTCTGGAAGAGGAGTCAGTGGTCTTAGCCATTGAGCCATCTCTCCAGTCCCCTTCCTTCCTTCCTTCCTTCCTTCCTTCCTTCCTTCCTTCCTTCCTTCCTTCCTTCCTTCCTTTCTTCTTGGAGGGGGTTGCTTTGAGACAGGGTTTTTCTGTGTAACATAGCCTTGGCTGTCCTGGAACCAACTATGTAGACAAGGTTGACCTCGAACTCACAGAGATTCGCCTGCCTCTGCCTCCTGAGTGCTGGGACTAAAGGCATGCACCATCATGATGCGTTACTGGTTTTCCTTGACTTAGTCTCTTCTTATATTTAGAACTCAGTGACTGCCAGTGCTTTCGTCTCAGAAAAACCTCGAAGGGGAAAACCCTAGGCAGGGTTCTGCTTAAGCTCTGCTCTGTTCTCCGTCCTTGCCTCCTGTGCTGACCCTGTGGCATTGCCCGGGAGGATGTGTCATTCAGGAGATAAATGTCTGCCATCCATGTGTGTCAGTGTTCAGTGTCACAGAACGGGAGTGTATCCCTCCTCACCATCCTCTGGCTTGCAACAGGTGGCGACAGGCACCTCTGTGCTCTGTGGAGGAGAGTAGCTCTGTGATGTCTTGTGGTTTTCGATGTGGGTGGGCCATGTCAGCCTGCTGAGAGTCTCTGTGCTCTTATCTCCTGGATCAGGTAAGGGGCTTTGCAGTGCACCCAAGGACAGTTGGCAGTAAGTCACCTCCTGGCTGGGGCTGCCTGAGACTCTCCATGGCCCTGGGAAGATGCATTGCAGAAGGTGAGTCTGTATTTACGGCCCCCTTGACGTGAACTTGAGGAGGCAAGAGAACTGTGTCCTCGGCAATGTGGGTGACATCACCCTCCTTTGATTGTCTGGTGTACTGGTCTTGAATATCTCCCAGACATGGTATCTTTCCAGAGATAATCATGAAAAGAGAAATTGCAGTGTTCAGGGCTGCGGTGGGGGCCGTAAGGTTGTCTTTCCGTCAGTATGTCCTTGCCCCAGGCAGGAAAGGGAAGGGGCCAAGGCTGTGTTATGGAAGATGCTTTGCTCCCTCAATGGTTGAGCTTCATATGGGGGAACAAAACCTAACCGCTTAGGCCCAGGGTTGGTAAAATCTCTCTAAACCCCCAGATCTTTTGAAAACTTCCTGGTAGGAGAGGCTCTGGGAGGCCATGTGTACTCGTGGAATTCCAGAAGGCTAGCTTGGAAGGGGAGGGCATGTGTAGATAAGCAGAACTCTGTTTCTGGGTTCTGAGCTTCAGAAGGTCTTTCTGCGGGGACTCCCCCTGTATCCCCCACCTTGATCTTCCTCTGACACCAATCCTCTGGGCCAGGGCTCGGCCTCCCAGGATTAAATTATAACCCACGAAACCCACTCTGGTGAAAAAGGTATGGATACCACCACCAGAGGCGGGGTGGCTTTGGTGGGCGGTGGGTGGTGGGAGGGGCATTTTTATTATGGAGTTGGGTTGGTGCAAGAGACTCACAGTATCAGGTGCTCACCCTGGATTAGCCAGCAGGCAGGCTTAGTCAGCTTTGCCTGCAAGTGGCCCCGGGGAGGCCCCTGCTAGTGCAGGGAGCACAAGGCAAGGGCAGGCAGGCACTTCCTCAAGGTGGCCGGTGCTGAGGGAGCACTGGAGCACCATTTCCTCCCTCCCACCCACCCACCCACCCTGCAAGTATACAGTGTCAGTTCATCTGCTTGAGTCCTGTCCGTAGGCAGGGCTGCTTGTTCGGGTGCTGAGGGGCACAGAGCTGGCTGAGCCTGAATGCAATCCTCCTGTCAGGCAAGGGAGCTGGGCTGGAAGATGGGCAAGTGCTTTAGGATGGGTAAAGGGGGAGGGAGAAGCAGAGTGACAGTGCCAGGAGGAACTCCCCACCCCCACCCCAACCACTTCCCTCTGCTCTCAGACGCATCCTTCTTTTCTTCCCTGATCCGTCCACCACTTCTGGATCCAGCCTCTTCAGCCACAGCACCACAGATATCTACCCCTCTAGTTGCCTCTTCTGCAGGCGGTGTGTGGGAGGGTGCTTTTGAGGGCATCTTTCTCTGCTCCTTCTGGTCCTTGTCCTCGCCCAGTTGGTCTGCTGGCCCCATCCTTCAGGCTGTTAGCATCCAACTGTATCAGCTCATCAATGTCCTCACACCCCGCGCATAGCACGGGGATCCCCCTGGTTCTAGAGAGGACCTCACGGTCTGCCAGCATTTGAAGGGAAGCTGGATCCTGTGCCCACCTCCAGCCCCATTTCCTGGCACAGCTTGTGTATGTCACAGGCCCCTGATACTTCTGGAAAGCAGGGCGGCTACACTGCTGTCTCCACCTCTAGAGAGAAGCCACTGCTGGACAAGGTTCACTCACAGAGCAGCCTCCTCCATTTCTGTGGACTTTGCGGGTGGGCAGGAGAATAGGGAGCTCCCCCATCCTGTCAAGATAGGAAGCAGGACCTGGGGATGTAACTCGATTGGTAGGTGCATGTGCAGTGTGCACAGGGCCTTTTTTTTTTTTTTTGGTTTTTTTGAGACAGGGTTTCTCTGTGTAGTCTTGACTGTCCTGGAACTCACTCTGTAGACCAGGCTGGCCTCAAACTCAGAAATCCACTTGCCTCTGCCTCCCAAGTGCTGGGATTAAAGGCGTGCGCCACCACGCCCAGCCGAACTTGCTGTTCTTGAAGAGACCCAGGTTCAGTTTCCAGCACATACATAGTAAGCTCATAGCTATCTGTAGGCATACATGTGGTACATATACATACAGACAAGCAAAATGCTCATACACGTAATAGGAAATAAGTAAACCTAGAAAAAAATAAAAGAAAAAAGTTATAAGAAGGATCCAGGCCAATGGCACAGATCTGCCATTTCAGCTATCTAGGAGGTTAAGGCAGTTTAAGGCCGGCCTGGGCAACTTAGTGAGACCCTGTCTTCATTAGGTTTCTTATTGCTATGCTAAAACACTGTGACCAAAAGTAGCCCAGGGAGGAAGGGTTCATTCTGTTTACACTTCCACATCAAAGTCCATCGTCAAGGGAAGTCAAGGCAGGAGCTGATGCAGGGCCATAGAGGAGCTGCTCTTGGCTTGTGTACCTCATGACTTGCTCCGCCCCCCAGCCCAGGGATGGCTGGCCGGGCCACTTCAATCACCAAACAAGAAAATGTACTACAGACTTGGCTATAGGCAAATCTTAGGGAGGTATTTTCTTGAGAAATGTTCTTCCCAAATGACTCTAGCTTGTATCAAGTTGACAAAATTAACCAGGATAGACCCTGTCTCAAAATAAAAAGTACAAAAGAGGGCCTGGAGTGTAGCTCAGGGTATTACAGTACCTCCTGCATGAGTGGACACAGATACAGACACACAAACACACAGACAGACACACAGCAGGGTTTGGCTGCGACTCCTTGTAGAGTTCTTACCTCCACAACTGTGTTGTTGTTGTTGTTTTGTTGTTGTTGTTGTTGTATTATCATTGGTTTTGTTTGGGAGAGGCTGAGAGGGCTATGTTCTCAGACCTGTTGTGAAAATGAAAAGCCTTTGCTGGGCAGAGGTGGGAGCTTCACGGGAGCACTACATGCCAGGGAGCACTACATGCCAGGGAGCACTACATGCCAGGGAGCACTACATGCCAGGGAGCACTACATGCCAGGGAGCACTACATGCCAGGAGCATCTATCCCAAGATGGTGGGTGTTGCTCTCTTTAGCTTCTCACGTGGTTCTATGGCCTGGTGTGTCTGACATGTGGTCAGATGTTTTTTATCCCAGCCCAGCTTCTTCAAGGACCAGTGGGTATTCCTTTGGTTGTCTACCTCTGTCCTAAGCACCTGGCCCAAGGTCTGTCTCTCAAGGTAGGGAGTACCCCCTGTCAGTGGTCTGTCCAAACCCATGGTGGTCGACTGCCAGGGAGAAAGAGGTTTATGCTGCCCAAGACTTTGGCCTCATTTGTTAGGTCAAGCCCCAGGACTCACACATTGCTTTCAGTTGGTGGGACCCCTCCCCCAAACAGAAGAGCCTAGAGTCATGTGCTGATTTAGTCTCCGGTTTCTCTGGGTTTCTGTTTTCTCATCATTAGATGGTGACCCCACCCTCCCCGAGTCACCCAGTGCAGATGGAAGTGCTCTCCACCCACATGATGGCTTTATTGCATCAGATTGAATCGGGCCATTTCTAACTCTGATGCACTTGCCTCTAACCCTGGCTAGAAAAGGGGTGCACTGGGCTGGGAGTCACCCCAGTCCCTTCTTCTCAAGCCATCTGCTCACGGGTCAGCCTGATACTGCCATGAACTGGTTTCCTCCAGTGGTGGCAACGTTATCCCTGAGGACTGTGGGTTCTCAGCTGGACATGGTGACAGTGCTAATCCTCTCTCCAGTTCTGTCACTTGGGGACCCTGCTCTCATATGCTCTAGCACCGGGCTGGGACTCTCATCCCCACTTTGCCAATAATTATCCCAAGAGGAGACAGACACTGCCCGGATAGCTCAGCTTTGATGCCCTTGGTGACCCAGGTTCTGTGTTCTATCCCAGAGGAGGACAAAGCCTTAATGGGGCTGTCTAGAGGTACAGACAGGCAGGCTGCTGGGTGGCAGGTTGAAGTTAACACAAGTCTGTGTTGAGGTTGTGCAGATCGGGTTTTGGGTAGGTGGGTCAGAGAGCTGTCTGCGGAGGCGGTGCCGGCTCCCAGAAGGCCAGTGCTGTGGTCTCTGTGCATGTGCTTCCTTCTTCTTTATCACGAATCAGGCTTGTATAACCAGGGTGGCCCTGTTTCCTGCTCAGAGGCTATCAGTGAGCCATCTGTAGATGCAAATGACTCTTCTGACAGGGCCTCAGTAGAATCATGTAACCAGGCACTTCCTAAGACTTAGCTTCTGGTCTCCATCCACTTGTGGTTCCCCGGGGTTCTCGGGGCTCAGGGGCTCGCTCTCTTTTGAGACAGCTGAGAACAGTGGATGACAGGCAGCTTGTTGTCTAGACACCTGCTGCCTGTGTTTCCAGGACGGAACTCTGGGATGAGCCTCTTTTAGGGGTAATGGGGAAGAGAATGCACACAGGCTTGCCCTGTGACCCAGAGAAGAGCCCTGGCCCTCTTTGTGACGCCACTTCTGCATTGTGAATGAACAGCCTTTCACATGACAGTTGTCAGAACCTAGGTAGAGCTGGTGTGGTGGCTCATGCCTTTAACCCCAGCATCCCAGCACTCAAGAAGCAGAGGCTGGAGGATCTCTGAGTTCAAGTCCAGCCTGTTCTACATTGTGATTCCACGACAGCCAGAGATGCACATAGAAAGTCTGTCTGAAACCCGCTCAATATCCCTCCAACAACTACAACGAAAATAATAATAATAAAAAAAAGACAAAAAAGAAGCAAGCCTGAAAGTGCAGGTGTGGCAGAGCCTAGGGTAACATGGAGGGTGGCATGAGAGTGTGGACATGCTGCTGTCAGAGCCTAGGAGTGGGAGGGGACAACTGGCATGGAAGGTCCCAGCCTTTGGTTGGTTGAGCCAAGGGGCTTCTCTACACCTCAGCCAATCAGGGAAGCTGAGAGGTGTGTGCAGTCCTGTCCGCAGGACACCTCAGCCAATCAGGGAAGCTGAGAGATGTGTGCGGTCCTGTCCGCAGGACACCTCAGCTAATCAGGGAAGCTGAGAGGTGTGTGCAGTCCTGTCCACAGGACAC
>NC_034603.1:1124562-1138779 GCF_900095145.1 Mus pahari | reverse complement strand
ACGCCTCCCACAGCCGTGCCTAGCACAGGGGACGCCTCCCACAGCCGTGCCTAGCACAGGGGACGCCTCCCACAGCCATGCCTAGCACAGGGGACATCTCCCACAGGGTGCCTTTCTCAGGCCGTACAGTTTTGGTTTTTTGCAGGTTGGACCTTGGAGAGAGTAGCAGTGCGACAGCTCTCCTGGCTCCTGATCTACAGCTGTGTCTGCTCCGGTGTCTGCTGGGGAGTCTTGGTCCCAGAGCAAGGAGGAGGAGGTGAGGGCTGTGAGCCACATCCCCTGAGGTGGCTGTATAGAGTATTAGGGGAGCCGGGGACAGGTTAGCACCTGTAAGACCCCAGGGAAAAGCATCGGCTCCAACTCTGTTAGCATGTGCCTTCTAGCATCCCATGGTTTCCAACCCAACAAAGCTCTTAGGTCTGACTGGCTTGCATATCACGTTCAAAAACCCAGCCACCCCCAAGCCTCTCATCCTGCCCCTGACACCTTCCCTTGGGACTTTCTTTGGAGTCTTTCTGGTCAAATCCTCCCACCTACCTCAGCTCTGCCTTAAGGCCCTACTGTGTGCTCCCACCATCCCCATTCTCAGGGTGGAAGGCTGGGACACTCACCTGCCTCAGCAACAGTGTTTTCAGGATCGACTGCCGTTGGTCAGCACCAGAGCTGGGCCAGGCATCCGGGGCCTGGCTCCTCTTTACCAGGTGAGGGTGGAAGACTGGGTCTACTGGGGGAGGGCACAGGGTCTCTGTGGTGGCACCATCTGTACTACTAACACATGGCCTTCCAGTAACCAGGTGACTGACATCAAGCACAAGTGCACCTTCTGGGGCAGTATGTGTACCCTGGTGCTGCCTAAAGAGGAGGTGTTCTTACCTTTTGACAACTTCACCATCACACTTCACCGCTGCATCATGGGACAGGAACAGGTCAGCCTGGTGGACTCGCAGTACCTGCCGAGGAGACACAGTGAGTGGGGCAGCCCTGACAGCCGTGGCCTCGTTGCTTGGCGTTGAGGTCGTGACCTTGAGCTTTTGGCTCTTCCTGGGAATTCTTGCCAAGTAAGACACAGGACTGGAAGCAGATTGGACCCTGGGAAGGGAGGGTGTGATGGGTGCGAGGGTCTGTGCAGGGAATGAAAAGATAACCAGCTGGGGTCGAGACTACAGTCTGAGCTGCTGGAACTGCATGGCCGGCACGGTGGGGAGAGAACTTTCAGTAGCGGATTGTGAAGGAACTGAAGGCAAGGTTCAGAAATTGCCTTGCTGTGGAGGCTCAAGGAAGTTGCCCGACTTTCCTGAATTAGTCTTCAAATGAGGTTCCTGTCTGAAGGAGCCCTCATGCTCTCTTGGGAAAGTCCTTGGTGCTTAGTTCTGGCGACGGCAGAGGGACACAGTGGTAGCCGCAGCCTCACACGGCCCTTCTTTGTTTCAGTCAAGTTGGATCCACCCTCTGATCTGCAGAGCAATGTCAGCTCTGGGCGTTGTGTCCTGACCTGGGGTATCAGTCTCGCCCTGGAGCCATTGATCACATCCCTCAGCTACGAGCTGGCCTTCAAGCGGCAGGAAGAGGCCTGGGAGGTAACATGGTGGTAGCTCCCAGGGGTGTCTCTCCTGGGACTGGCTAGGGTCATTGGTGAGAACAGAAGCAGGTCAGAGCTAGACACGCATGTATGTGCTGGCTACATTCAAACCTATGCTTGTGTGTATGTATGTCTATGTACAGAGCACGTGGGTGCACCTATTTGTACATGTGTGTTATATGTGTGTCTTTGCTTTGTGCTTGGGTGGGTGAATGTACACTGGGTGGGGTGTGTAAATGTGATAGGTGTGTACCTGTGCCCATGAATGTGTGTGAGCGGGCTTGTTGGTGCGTGTGTGCCCATTCTCTAGGACCCCGAACTCAGTCAGATGCCCACAATCCTGCAGCAGGCCCGGCACAAGGACCGTATCGTTGGCGTGACCTGGCTCATCCTTGAAGCCGTCGAACTGCATCCTGGTTCCATCTACGAGGCCAGGCTGCGCGTCCAGATGGCTTTGGAGAGCTATGACGACAAGACGGAGGGGGGATATTACAAGAGCCATTGGAGTGAGTGGAGTCAGCCCGTGTCCTTTCCTTCTCCCCAGAGGAGGAGACAGGGTAGGTGCTAGGTGGTGATTGCTTTGCCCGGCCTCTGCGCCTTAGTTTCTCCTGCCCCGCCCTCTTTCATCCACCTGCAGCCTCCCCCCCTCCCTTGTTTCTGAGATGTGTGGAGTTCAGCTCTAATGGCTGCCATCAGGAACAAGTGTGCCCAGGGCTTCACACTGCCTGGAGCTTCTGTCTGAGTTTCCCTTGTGAGAGTTGGGCTGACCCTGTTGTGATGACCACTGGCCATATGGCAGACGGGAAGGGAGGGTAAAGATGACAGCACCCAGGGACATTAGGTATGACACGAACGCCAAGCCCATCCTGAACCCTCTCTGCTTTGGATCGGAGAACTAGTGGTGACTTCTTCCCCGTGTGGACTTAGGGGGATGCCTTGGCCCCGACACTCCTCACAACCACGGACTCTTTCTGCCCACAGGCCTCCTGGTCCCACGCTGGCAGCCGTCAGCCAGCATCCTTGTTGTTGTGCCCATCTTTCTTCTTCTGACTGGCTTTGTCCACCTTCTGTTCAAGCTGTCACCCAGGTAGGTAGCCAGTGCGTGTGCGTGTGCGTGTGCGTCTGCGTGTGCGTAACTGGGGAGCCACAGCTGCCTGTTGATGGTGCAGATGTGACTTCTGGGGTTGTTGGCTTCATCTGAGAGCTAAGGGCACAGCTGGATGTTCTAGGCCCTGATCCCACTGCTGGGAATAGGTCTGAAAAAGGATGCAGGCCACGGTGTAAATGGGTCCACAGGGCGTTAACCAGAGCGGCCACTGTCCTGGGATTTGTCCAGGGGCTGGCTTTACTCATCTATCTATCTATCTATCTATCTATCTATCTATCTATCTATCTATCTATCTATCTTCTATCTATCTATCTATCTATCTATCTATCTATCTATCTATCTTCTATCTATCTATCTATCTTCTATCTATCTATCTATCTTCTATCTATCTATCTATCTATCTATCTATCTATCTATCTATCTATCTATCTATGGTGGGTGTTACTATATTGCCCACTTTGGGCTTTAACAAGTGGCCTTCTGTGAGCTTCATGCCTCAGCCTCCTGGGTAGGTAGAGCAATAAGCATGTGTTGCTGTGTCCGATAGCCCCCTGAGGACAGGTTTGAATACAGTAGGCACATCTGCTAGGTAGAAGGGAGCTCTGGTCTTGCAATGACCTAGGTTTTCTGGAATTTGGCATTGGGAAAGGCTTCTATTGGGGTCCCTTTGGTTCAGACTTCTCTATTTTTGGCCGCAGGGTGAAGAGAATCTTTTACCAGAACGTTCCCTCTCCCGAGGCATTCTTCCATCCTCTCTACAGTGTGTACCATGGGGACTTCCAGGTGTGTGCAGGGGGACTTCAGAGCAGATGCGGCTTAGAAGTCGGCCTGTGTGCAGAATCCAGGCTTAGACTGGCGGCATGAGCAAGCATGGGGGCCTTGTTCATGCTCTGAGCCTCTTACACACATAGTAGGATTACATTTGTGTCCTAGCCTCAGTGGGTATGTATTGTGTCATCTCTACGGGATGGTGTTATGGGCCAGCTCCCCAGGATACAGCAGTGGTGGATGGTGTGAGATACAGGCATTCTGTGGAGGCTCAGGCCCACTGAGAGGCAGCATTCTTTGGGATGCTCAGCTCTCCTGTGGCTCCACAGGATTCAGTCTCTAGTTCTGTGTGCAGCTGCATTTGTGTGTGTGGGGAGGGGAGGTGTGACTGGCCTTGGGTAGCGTTCCGTCATGGTTTTGGGTTGTCTTGGTTTCTTGCTCATGTTGCCCTAAGCCTGTGGCCCTGGGCAGAGGAGGGCACTGACGGGCCTGAAGAACTCTGGGCCTTTACTGAAGCCAGAGGTTTCTCACATGGGAGGAAGGTAGAGTGTTTTGGGCACAGGCTGTGGGGGTGCCTGTTGGAGCTTCCTGGAGGAGGGAGTCTGGGCTGTGCAGGGGAGAGAGCCTCTCCCAGAGTAAGCCCCCAGCTTGTGCCTGAGCCTTCATCCTTCCCCCTCTTCCGATGCAGACTTGGACAGGGGCCCGCAGAGCCGGCGGACCACAAGCAAGACAGGATGGTGTCAGTACTTCATCAGCAGGCTCAGAGTCCAGCATCTGGGAGGCCGTCGCCACACTCACCTATAGCCCGGCATGCCCTGTGCAGTTTGCCTGCCTGAAGTGGGAGGCCACAGCCCCTGGCTTCCCAGGGCCCCCAGGCTCAGAGCATGTGCTGCCGGCAGGGTGTCTGGAGTTAGAAGGACAGCCGTCTGCCTACCTGCCCCAGGAGGACTGGGCCCCACTGGGCTCTGCCAGGCCCCCTCCTCCAGATTCAGACAGCGGCAGCAGCGACTATTGCATGTTGGACTGCTGTGAGGAGTGCCACCTCTCAGCCTTCCCAGGACACACCCAGAGTCCTGAGCTCACACCGGCTCAGCCTGTGGCCCTCCCCGTGTCCAGCAGGACCTGACATCTACCAAGGGATGTGGGGGTTCTCCTCCCTCGTCTTCCCGGATGGCACCAGACCCAGCCTCAACGTACCGCTGCCAGGTGCACCATGTCTGTTCTGGGGAGGTGAAGGAAAGGCCCCAGGCTGACCCTTGGGTGCATGTGGAACTCCTGAGAGGAGGCAGCTGTGCACGGGTCAGAGGCTGTGCCGATGGAAGCAGCAGACTGTGTCTTACCCCCCTGCTCCGCCTCTGTGGTGGGGATGCCTCCAGGGTCAGCATCTTCACATCCGCCTTCTCTCCTCTCCTCTTCCTGGCTCTGTCCCAGGCCTGAAAGAGGGATGTGACAAGCAGCCTGGTCTGCCCTCCTGTCCCCTGGCCTGGGCCCAGGGACACCGATGAGACAACATTGGTGAGGAGTCCTTTTTCAGTGCCTTCCCTGTTAAGACCAGAAGGGACACTTTTGACTGCAGGCTGTGCTGTGGCTGGGTGTGGAGGGAATGGTGGAGCTTTGAGCAGATGGGGTTGTCCATCTTTGAGCTTTTGGGGCTCCAAGATCAGCTGGAAGGAGTCTCACTGAATGATTCAAAGAAGTCTTACCAGTCTGTGGTATTTTCTTTCCTGGTGCTGTGATAAAACACCATGACCAAAAATGACTTACAAAAGGGAGAGTCGGCTTGGTTTAGGGTTCCAGAGGTGTGGAGACATGGCAGCCAGTGGCACACATGGCAGCAAGGACAGGAAGCTGAGAGCTCACATCTCAACCGAAAGTGTGAAGCAGAGTGAACTGCAAGTGCTGTCCCTTCCCCTGCCCCAACCCCAGCAAGGCTGTGGGGGACATTTCTCATTCAAACCACCTCACTGTCCCCACTGTTCCTAGGAAAAAGCCGAGGCCAGGGCTACTGGGCAGGTTTGTGAACAGCTATTTCTCGGTAGCTGTAGCCTGTGAAGAACGCCGATGCCCCTGACTGTCTTGTGAGGTAGCCTGGAGAGAGCTGTGGGTGGGCGAGAAAGTGGCTGTTACCTTCCTAGGCTTGCCCTAACAGAATACCAGAAGCCAGGTGGCTAACACCGTTGATTTGTTCTCTGTGCTGTGAGGTCCATGGGTCTGGAATGGAGACACCAGGAAGGCCATGCTCCAGCCCTGCTTCACATTCCCCTCTGAGCGTCCTCTTGTGTACTGTGACTAGATGCTACCCAGTGATGGGGACAGCATGTGTCTCATACTCTCGCATGTAACCAGAGACTGGGACCTAGAAGGCCGGAACAGGCTGAGCAGATGGCCACTCCTGTTTTATGGAGCCATAAAGCTCTGGCCTAACAGAAGTCCTCTTGCTTCTTGGAGGGTTCTTAAAGGGCAAGTGTGGGACAATGTTACTGTGAGGATGGTCTCCAAGCCTGTAACACTGTGCAAGAGACGGTCGGACTACTGTGTGGGGGCCATGGAGAGCAGAGAGGAGCTGCAGCATTGTGAGCTCACTGCTGGTGTCCTGGGAGGACTCACAATGCTGACCCCAGGGAAAGCGTTGACTCACGGGACTGTCCATGGCATAACACCCTAGCTAGGACCAAGAGAGCCGAGTGTCCCTGCCGTCCAGTTCCCTGTCTCACCTGCTGGCAGATGGAGATTTTAAAAACAGTGATCACGTTATTTAGAATAAGTCAGCTCAGTGGAAGAGATTTCTAGTTGTCAGTAAGCTAACAACTATTTTAAGTTTATCTTTCATTTAAATAATTACCCCCTTTTTCTGTGAAGACAGGTTCAGTATATATACCTGCATAAATAGTACCCTGGCTTCTACCGTTCTTTTCTTGATGCCGAGGCTTACTGTTACACTGTATAAATCAGTCAATGTGAATCAGCACCAAGGTTTGTGTGTTGTGTAGGTGTGAATATGAGTAAAGAGTAAAATTTTACAAAAGCAATTTAAGATTTGGAAATCTGGGGCTTTTTATCACACTCCTGTCACACCATTCCCATGACCGTCAAGGCCCTTACAGAAAGAAGTAAGATGTAATTGATGAGACGAATTGTCAGCAAATATTTTAAAACCCAGCACTAACCCTAGGCAGTGGTTGCTAGGCAGCTCCCCGGCCATTTGCCTGGGTGTGTAGTTGATATCAGTTACTTAGAAGCTCAAGGAAGGATGGCAAAGCTCCAAGTCTGTGGCAATTCATTCAAAACACACCAGCAACAGCTCACGAGAAAGATTCATCTTGCCAGGAAGTGGCTGCGCACGCCTTTAATCCCAGCACTTGGGAATCAGAGGCAGGTGGATCTCTGAGTTTGAGGCCAGCCTGGTCTACAGAGTGAGTTCCAGGACAGCCAGCGCTACACAGAGAAACCCTGTCTCAAAAAACCAAAACAAACAAACTGAAAATTTATTTTTATTTAATGAAAATGTACATAGTCTGAATAAAGCATTTCGGGATCTGCTCTCCGGCCTCCGCCATATACAGATGGTACATTCTCAGAGATGAGTCTCCGTTGGCTAGGAAGATCCGCGTGAACGTGGCATTTTCTCCAGTGTTTAAGGGTAAGGAGGAGAAAGCTCGGATGGATAATGCAGTCAGATTGTCTTGGAGGTGATTCCCCTGCATAACCCTGTGTGTGATGATTGACTTCCACATCAACTCATGGCATCTAGAAGACTTTAAGCCATAAAAGTTTTTCTGGGGTGAGGGTGTGGCTCAAAGCTAGAGTATTCTAACCCAGTGGGAGGGGCCCTAGTTAGTGCCATAAGAAAACCTTCCCAGAATCTCTGTATTTGTGCTTTTCATCTCTATTATAATTATCTTAGGATATGAAATGTGAATAAAGGCTTTCTATATTCCTTACATCTTCAAATAATTATATTCTCTTATAAATAATAAGTATATTGTGCTGTTCTTTTCATTGTGTGTATTTTAATAATTTTTTTTTTTTACATTAAGAACTGTTCTGTGGATAGGTATTTTGCCAACCTATTTATCTGTTCACAATGTGTGTGCAGTGCCCATGGAGGCCAGAAGAAGGCATCAGATCTCCCAGGACTGGAATTACAGATAGCTGTTAGACGCTATGTGGGCGCTGGGAATCGAACCCTGATCCTCTGGAAGAGCAGCCAGTGCTCTTAACGGATGAATCGTCTCTCCAGACCCACCTAGGCCTTTTACAGTCAGTATATCTGTAAGAATTCCTTCCAAAGTGAACTCTAATATCAAAAATGTTTGTATTTTCCTTAACGGCATTACCATGTTCCTCACATTTGCAGGTGTCCTTTCCAGCATAAACCCTGTACTGTTCTATAAAACCTGGTTAAGGGTTAGCTACACACCTAACATTTGTAGGGCTTCCTCCAGTGTGGACTCTGATGTTTACTAAACACTGAACACTGGTGTCTTAGTCAGGGTTTCTATTCCCGCACAAACATCATGGCCAAGAAGCAGGTTGGGGAGGAAAGGGTTTATTCATCTTACACTTCCACATTGCTCTTCATCACCAAAGGAAGTCAGGACTGGAACTCAAGCAGGTCAGAAAGCAGGAGCTGATGCAGAGGCCATGGAGGGATGTTTTTTACCAACTTGCTTCTCCTGGCTTGCTCAGCCTGCTCTCTTATAGAATCCAAGACTACCAGCCCAGAGATGGTCCCACCTACAAGGGGACCTTCTCCTTGATCACTAATTGAGAAAATGCCTTACAGCTGGATCTCATGGAGGCATTTCCCCAACTGAAGCTCCTTTCTCAGTGATAACTCCAGCTGTGTCAAGTTGACACAAAACTAGCCAGTACAACTGGATAAAGGATTTTCACATTCTTTGTTTGTTTGTTTGTTTTTGAGACGAAGTTTCTCTGTGTAGCCATGGCTGTCCTGGAAGTCCCTCTGTAGACCAGGGCTTTGGACTCAGTGATCCACCTGCCTCTGTCTCTCCAGTGCTGAGTAAAGGTGTTCACCACCACTGCCTGGCTGCAGATGCACCTCTGCAAACTTCTGCCAATGGAGTATCAGATGCTCATTGGTACTCTAGAGGTGGGGTCTATAGTCTTCTACTCTATGTGTAGTCTACTAGTTGCAGCTCCTTATAGCCTGGAATGAATCATTCCATTCACTTGCTGTGAGATTCCCTTGGGAAAAGTGCTTTCTCCTGATTGCATGGTCTGCCACAGCATATCATGTCATATTTCATTGGCGGTTCCTATAGTTTTGGTATGTGTCTTCATTCTTAAATTTGTTAAAATTTCTACATTTCTTAAAATTTGTGAAAATTTCAACCACTTTTTTTTTTTGGTTAAATTTCTGGCTCCCTTTCACTCTTCCCTTCTGGAATTAATATAATTAAAGAAATTTTTATTGATGCTTTGAAATTGTCATATATTCAGACAATGTACTTAGATCATATCAACTTCCTGCTACCCATCTCTAATGTTCCAGAGAACGCACAACTTGTCTCTCTCAAACTTCATATCTCTATTTTGCATTTATTATGACTGTGTCCCTGAGTCCATTTAGTGCTGACTGTATGTATGCAAATGTGTGGCCACTCGCTGGGGCTTGGGCAACCTCTCAGTAGCAAGGTCCACAAAGGACAAGGACTTGTCCCATCGCAACAGTACCCGCCGCCAGGAGCTCCTCCAATTGGATTGAAGCCTTCTCCATTCTTGCTGTCTTCCTTCCTTCCTTCCTTCCTTCCTTCCTTCCTTCCTTCCTTCCTTCCTTCCTCCCTCCCTCCCTCTCTCTCTCTCTCCCTTCCTTCCTTCCTTCCTTTACTTTTTTTTTAAATAAAATATTTTTGTGGTAGCCACAGCTGGGTGGGTCCTCTGAACAGAGACTCTGGTGTGGGCTTTCACAAGCCGATCAGTGAGTTCCTGATAAGGAGACTTGGTGAACACAGTCTCTTTCCAGAGGTCAGGGTTCAGGTAGCTATAGGTCTTGGAGGGGGTATCAAATGTGGCCTTGGCAAAGTTGCTCAGGGTGGCAGAGCAGCCTCTGGCTGAAGTGTAGCAGTCATCTATACCGGCCATCACCAGGAGTTTCTTGGGCACAGGAACAGAGACAATGCCAGTGCCTCTGGGGACAGGGATGAGACACACCAGCACAGAGCCATAGCGGCCTGTCACCTTGCATGGAATAGTGTGGGGCTTGCCAATCTTGTTCCCCCAGTTCGCTAAGTGGGTGCTGGGAATTGAACCTTGATCCTCTGGAAGAGCAGCCAGTGCTCTTAACTGATGAATTGTCTCTCCAGACCCACCTAGGCCAGGGACGATGAAAAGCTTGGCCAAGATGATGGCCCCTCAGATGGCAGTGGCAACCCCCCTGTAGCACGTAACACCAAGACCATCGTGACTGCTGTAGTCCTCAGTGGCGACGAAAGCCTTGAACCTGGTCCACTGGCCAGCCTGAGTCTGTTTCTGCACTGGCATGATTTCCAGAACCTCATCCTTTAGGGATGCACCCAGGAAAAAGTCAATGATCTCAGACTCCTTAATGGGCAGGGAGAACAGGTAGATCTCCTCCGAGGACTTGATCTTCATGTCCTTAACCAGGAGGCCCAGCTTGGTGACAGGGATCCACTGAAGGAAGAAGACACCAGTCAAAGGGCTGCTTCTCTGTGCAGAGAGCGAGCAGCCTGCCCGGCCAGCCGCCCAGACCTACCTCCTTTATCTCCGTGAGCCCCGCGGCCTCGACCAGGACCGCGGCCCCTAAGACCCTGGCTGTCTCTCTCAGGAACCTCTCACTTATAGAATCTGCCCTGCACCACTATTGTACGCCTCCACTCACAGCAGCCTTGGTTGCCTGCACAAGACCCTCCCAGGATCGAGGCAGTCACAATTCCAACAGGGATTTCTTTGGGAAAACACCAAATGACAGGGGAGGCCGGTGCAGCGGGAGGGCCAGGGGCTGAGAAATAAAGAGGACAGGAAAGTTTGGGATCAGGAGATCCTGCACAAGCTGATGCTCCCACAAGTAAGTTTAGCAAGAAGCACAGCGTCTTATATACGTTTTTTTTGTGCGCGGGGGGGGGGGGGAGGGAAATGAGCCAGAATCAGCAGAAAGCTATCACACAATGGAATGAAGTCAACATGAAGCAATCAAGTAATGCTGCACAATGGGGACACAGGATAGGCAGTTTGAGTGAGCCAGAGACTGGACACAGCGGTCCTCGGGGTGCTAATCCCAGCCTCTTCAGGGGACCCTGTCCTCAGCCCCAGACTGGACTTTGCCACGTCTGACCCTTGGCGAGGACACTGGACTCTTGTTCCTGTTGCCCTTTTATCAGGGCTTCTGAGAAAACTGTGGCCCGGCCTGTCTGCCAGCACTATGGTCATGTCACGTCCAGGAGCAGCGCTTAGCTGCATCTGCCCACATGCTCTGGCTCCTACGCTCTGTCCCGCCCCTTCTGACATCTTTCTTGAGGCTTCTTTGGGGAGAGGTTGGTATAGATGATGAAAGAATGACTTATTCTCAGGACTCTGATTCTGTGCTAACCCCTACCCATTGCAACAATACGTTCCTTTGAGCATTATTGAGAACAACAACATAAACATTACATAAACATATAAACATAAACATTTACAAGGGAATTTGACCATTCATTGAGACACAAGTAGCTTCCCCTAGCAGCGAAGACCTCCCAGGTTTTTAATGAAGTTTATAGTACTAGGCATAAAAAAATCCCTACTGTGAGACAGACATGGTAGCACATGCCTTTAATTCCAGCACTCAGGAGGCAGAGGCAGGTGGATCTCTGAGTTTGAGGCCAGCCTGATCTATAGAGCAAGTTCCAGGAAAGCAAGAGCTATATAAAGACCCCATTTTAACACATCCCTCCAAAAAGTCCCTACTGTGAAGCGGGCCTCAGGTACAGCCACCACCCCTCTCACCACTGTTGCACCGACTGGCATACCATGCCTAGCAGAATGGTTCTGCAGCATGCAGGGTCCGACACTGGGTAAAAACACGGCTGTCTTTCCCCTCCCTGCAGCTTGCCTCCAGCAGGGAGGGTTTCCTGCTAAGTTTGAGACTGATTTTTCTGTGCCCTGTAAAAAAAAGCCCAATGGGGCTTATCATTGTTTGCCATTGTGCACCCCAGGGCAATGGCAATAGCGTGTGAGTTGATCCCTGTACATCTGGGGTCTCCCTGCCCCATGGCTGCTAGGGAGGTATCCTGTGCCCAACTTAGATTTTCCCTCAATAATGAATGTTTCCGGGGCCACTACGGTCCATCCAGGTAGGGTACCTCTGTTCAAACTCATTTTTATTATTAAAAATGAAAACAAATAGCTTATAAGTGTGTAGATTTTGACATTGGTTCCTGTACTCCTTTAGCTTTGCCTGCCTCTGTTGCCCCATCCCCCAACACTCTCCCCGTGGAAACCTTTAACCTTGACTATTCCATCCCCAACATGTCCCAGTTCTCCCACCTCCCCTAATTACATCTTCTTACTTGAGCTTCAAGATAATAGATTTTCATAGACTTTTCAAAAGTAGGAAATGCTCCATGAATCTGCAGAAACAAGCTGATCTCCGCATCATTTCGGCTTTAGCATATATGCCGCTGAGGTGAATGGACAGGGAGGCCCACACTTTGGCAGTTGTCCAATTGCTGATGTTGGATTGGGACTTATACTCTGTCGGTTCCCGTGTCTTACTCTGCCTTGATGCTTCAGGTTACCTACATTGGTGGCTACTGATCTTGAATTTCTCAATTTAGTTCTGAATCTATGCAACAGCAGTTATTTTTGGATCTTCGTAACATTTATTTCTTATTAACAGCACAGGTTTTGTGATTTTGTTTAGGTACATGATCTATGTATTTTAAATTTTTTTATGCATCTGAGAGTGGTTATCTTGAATTTTGTCAAGTAACACATAACCTAATGTGTTTCACAAAAAAATTGGAGACATTTATGAAATCCAGTGAAAACTTCATTTTAGGGGGTAAACGATCTCTAAAAATCAAGTTACAGGGTTGGAGAGGCAGCTTAGCAGTTAAAAGAACTTGCCATTCTTGCAGAGGACCATGGTTTGGTTCTCAGCACCCACATAGCGGCTCACAACTGTCCACAACTCAGGAACCAGTTCTGATCTCCGTGGGCAAAGGGTCTGCATGTGGCGGGCAGACACATGCAGGGAAAACACAGATACACATGAAATAAAGAAATCTTAAAAAAAAAATCCCACACCACATTGGCATATGTATTCAACCAAAAAAGTTGTTAATCTGTTAATACTTGGTATGCCTTACTAACAGTTAAAAGAAGTAAACCTTAGGTGTCCTTGACTCAGTGCAAAAGAAGAGTTTGGCTTTTATACCAGTCAGAGCAGAATTGCTTTTGTGGCTGGCAAATGTGATTCTTTTTCTTTGTGTAGGTATCTTATCTGTTTTGTCACAATGTGTTTGGGTGAGTTTCTGGATGGTTATTTTTTTGCTTTGTTGAGCTCAGGATCCTTTGTGTGCATATTGATAGCATACATTTTGGCTGATATTTGGACCTCACGGGCTTAGACGTCAGTCTTTACTATCTTTTATGCAGGTGAAGCCATTTATGAACCAAGCAAGAGATTCTGGGGAATTCATGAATTCTTGGTGAGGATGGCTGGGTTTTCTCTTATCTCTTCTAATTTATCTAATTTCTCCGGTTTTAGCCTTTTAATTTCCAACTCACGATCTCTGTCTCCCTCTAGTGTCCCACTGTGGTAATGCAGCCTCCTGGGCGCTGCGGAGAGATCTGAGCTGGGAAGCTGCCAACCTTTCTTAGCTCCTACAGGGACCAAGCCCTGTAGGGACAGAAACAAGTCCTCCCACAGTCCCCAAGTCCAGGACACTGACTTCACGTCACATCCCTATTGTTGTTCCTAGGCAGGAGCTGCGAAGTGGAATCTTTGCTCTCTAGAAGAGAACTACACACAAATATAAAGACGTTCCCTGCCAACTTCGATGCCATTCTGGCTGTGCTCACAAGGAGGGTGCTTGCCTGGCTAACTTCATTCTTTAAACGCACATTTTTTGGGAACGTCACACATGAGTTCACGGTCGTTACATCACTTCCACCCCCACTCCCCTCACTGCTCTAGCTCCTTCCATTCCTCAACAATCCCCTCTAAGAGTCAAGACCTTTTCTGTGTTACTGTCACACACAATCCACTGAGTACACTTAATGTCCGTGTGTGCGCGCATCTAGGGATGATCAATCAGGATGGGGAAACCTACCCGGGGCTTGTGCCTCCCACAGAGGCCATAGTGCCTTGTCGACACCAGCAGTCTCAACCCACGGGTCATGATGCCCACAGGGCCACCTAAGACCACGGGAAAGCACAGATATTTATACTATGATTGAAAACAGAAGCAAAATTACAGTTATGAAGTAGAAACGAAGTAATTTTATGGTCGGGGGAGTCATCACAACATGTGGAACTGTATTAAAGGGTTGCAGTGTTAGGAAGGTTGAAAACCCTGAGTTACACACACTTAATTTTTCTGGCACTTTAAGAAAATAAAATTCATCCTGCATATCCCCACTAACTAGGTTTCTGGAGTGGTAGTTGATTAATCCACTCTACTCTCCTGTGGCTGTGTGTGTTCCTTGCTATCTGCCCCAGTGCTCTGCATTCTAGAATGAAAGACACACACACACACACACACACACACACACACACACACACACACACACACACACA
>NC_034603.1:1119665-1123966 GCF_900095145.1 Mus pahari | reverse complement strand
GATTCTTACAATGGAAAATATCTATGTGATGAAAATATCAGCAAATGCAAATTTTCTCTTTAGTCTGAAAATTTTCTCCCTTTCCAGCCCTTTCTTGACAAAGAAAACAAAGACATTGTTATTGAAACGCTCTCTGTTTTGGTCTAAATTTGGGGGTGGGACAGCTGTAGACTCGATATGTTTTAGGAGGGAATCAAGCCTGGGACGTCTGCAAGAGCAGCCGGTGCCCCTAACCACTGAGCTTCAACCCTCTTTGCCCCCCCCTTTTAAAAAAATTTATGTTGTTTGAACAATCAATCATTCCTATTACTTTGTCATCTGACAGTTCTTCTCTAGGCCCTTCTCCTTAGGGTCCTGTCGTATGGGATTGGTGATTTCTGAGGAGAATGTTGTTTGTGCACTGAGATTTGCCTGTTGGCAGTTAGTCAATTGATGGGGAGTGTGAGCCCATGACTTACAGTCTAGGGACTGCTTGTCTGTCTGCACCAGGGGAACTGTGGAAAGGGTTTCATGGGTAGAGACCCCTTACAGGCTAGCTCTAGGAGCAGGACCTGGCAGGGCCCTTGAATGTGGTAGGAACTGGGTGGACTGGAAAGTGTGGGCTGGGTGGTGGGGCCTGCCCATCACCAGCTGGAGCTGGGCAAATGGAGAAGTTTAGGCCAGATAACTGGTGCCTAGCAAACCCTCACTTGTCCACTGCAGAAGGTAGGCAAGCTGGGGACTGTTGTCTCCGTCCCTGGGACCTGGGGACACCTCAACTGTTATGCGGGGGGGTGGGGGGAGGCTGTCACTATGGAGTATTTTGATGTTATAGTGTGGCATTATAATGGCACATGGGGACACTATGATGTCAAAAGTTAACATTGTATGTCACAAGGGAGCATTGTGATGTAACAATTCATTATTGTGATGTCATAATGGAGCCTTAAGTCTTATCAGTAGAGCATAGTGGTGTTGTATTGGGGCACCATGATGTCAAATTCAGTATTGTTACAACAGAGCTTGTCATGTTAAAATATGGCATTGTGGTAGCAACATGCATTGTGATGTCACGATTCATCACTGGGGTGGAACAGCCAAGCATAGTATTGAAAAAAGCTTAGCATCGTGATGTTGAAAATGCAGCTTTGCGAAGTCCTAGGGCAGTGTGGTGATGTCACCAAGGTGGTGTTAGGGAGCATTTGAGGTGTCACAGTGAGACCTTTGTGCAGCGACTAAGTGTATACTCACATCACAATGCTTAATTGTGTGTGACATGGCTTTGCTGCATCCTGACACCACAAAGCTCCACCTTGACATTACAGTGCCCCTCTGTGAATCACAGTGCTCTACTGGGACATCCCGATGCTACACTATAAAAACAACAACAAAAATACATGAAAGTAGGGTGAGGAGGGGTGGGGGAGGGGCATGAAAGGGGAAGAAAAGAGGGCAGCGTGTGATAAGAATGTATCATAGACTACCTTAACCTGAGAGGAACTTAAATTTAATCATGAAATTTCCAAGGCTTTAGGATATTGTCTTTCATTTATAAGAACTAGGGGGATATGTGCTGGGAGAAGAGAGAGTCAGGCTACACAAAAGGCTTATATAGGCTAAGTTCACTCAGTGTCTCATGCTTCTAAATACCTTTTCTCTAACAGTCTTCCTTTTACGTAATTAACACAAACTTTAATGTACTAGGAGTAGATGGCAGTCCACTTTCTCTCTTGTTTCTTTTTAAGGGTTTGTTTACTTTATGTGCACGAGTGTTTTATAGGCATGTGTGTCTGTGCACCACATATATTCCTGTTGCCATTACAGGTCGGAAGAGGGCGTCAGATACCTGGGATTGGAGTTACAGATAGGGTGAACCACCACATGGGTGCTGGAAACTGAACCTAGATCCTCTGCAAGAGCAGAACGTGCTTTTAATGGCTGAGCCATCTCTCCAGCTCTCCCACTTCTTATCTGTACATGAATAACATAAAAGTTACAGCCTCAGAAAGTCATTCTTATTCCAGCATGACACTGTTCCTTTTTTTTTACAAGGAGACTTTTGATTTAGAATCACTGAAGAATGGATGCTTACCAAGCAGAAAGTGTTAAGATGAGATATAAGATTTACCACAAATGAGGCTCTTACAATGACTGCCAGAAGAAAACCCATTCTCCAGATTCTCACGACTGTCTTAGCCACTGTTCTATTGCTGTGAAGAGGCACCATGACCAGGGTAACTCTTCTTAAAGAAAGCATTTAACTGGGGGCTGGCTCACAGTTTCAGATAGTTGGGAGTATGGCATAGTGTAGGCAGGCATGGTACTGCAGTGAGAGTCTTATGTCCTGATCCACAGGCAGAGAGACAGACTTTTGAAACCTCCATCCCACTCCCAGTAGAGCACTGTGAGTCACAGAGGGGCACTGTAATGTCAAGGTAGAGCTTTGTGGTATCAGGATGCAGCAAAGCCATGTCATACACAATTAAGCATTATGATGTGAATATACACTTAGTCACTGTACAAAGGCCTCACTGTGACACCTCACATGCTCCCCAACGCCACAGTGGTGACATCACCAAGCTGTCCTGGGACACCCCTGGACACACTTCCTCCAACAGAGCCATACCTTCTGATCCTTCTAATCCTTTCAAATAGCTCAATCCTGGTGACTAGGCTCAAATACATGAGTCTAGGGGGCCATTGTCATTCAAACTACTCCAGACCACCTTGCTTCTTTCAAAGGGTCTAAAGAGCTTCCTTAGGTGTAGTGGACTCATTTATAATGATGTGTGCTAGAACACAGAATGCGCTGCTTGTAAGACCCCCTCACAGAAGCCTCTCTCATCAGTACAAGAAGGAAACACCATCTTAGGCTTCCAAGAGCCTCCTAATTAGGACCTGGGCCCATCCTCTTTCCACATGTAAGTAACATTATGTCAACACTTGCTATGGAATGTGTGCTCATAAAATAGAAAGTAGCCAGGTGTGGTGGCACACACAGCACATGGGAGGCAGGGACAGGTAGATCTTGATGAGTTTGAGGCTGACCTGGAATACATAGTGAGTTCCAGGTCATCCAAGACTACATAGTTAGACTCTGACTCAAAAAATACAAAAGACCCCCCCCCTCCAATAAAACACAAAATGCTGAAGGTAGATGTAAGGTTCATCATAAATTAAGTTGTCCCAAGGAGCATGAGAAGAAACTATGCTTACAGGCTTTGGAACACCTTGCTTTCTCAAAGGCTTTGATGCGAGTCTTTTTGCAGTTGAATTACCATGCCTCCCCCTCCCACCACTACCACCACCACCATGCACACACTATGAAGGCATTGTGGATAAGCCCTGGGGACTGTGTGCTTATAAAACAGACTATGGTTATGCTGAACATACTATATACCTTAAACCAAGTGCAGGAAGAAAATGGTCTTCTAAATTTTCTTTAGCCAAAGTCTAAAACTGACCCCTTCCCTGTTGTGAATACTGACTTAAGGATGGCGGTGGAACATGTGACCACTAAAAAGCAAATATCACATGCAGGTACAGGATGTAGGGTCCATGGACCGTGCTACCAGATGGGCATAAGAACTGAAGAATCCCAGGAGTCTCAGAGATCTGAGGTGGCAGGAGTGGGGCTGTCCGCTACCCGCCTCTTTGCCTGCTGTCTGAAACACATAATCAGACCCCCACTGAGAGAGCTCTCCCTCCGGCAGTCAGCCACTTACTGCAAGCTCCAGGACCACCTCTCCATGCTAATGAAGCATCTCAATAGCTTAGCCTTCACCCAGTGACCTTCCCCAAAATTATATAATCCATGGTTCATCCCAATAACGCAGTGTTCACACCCAACCCCAATAAAGAAATATAAACAAGCTACGGTCTTCTCAGAGAGCTGCATCATTAACCATGGAGAAGGCCTTTGCCTAAGACTCTAAGACTCCTGAAGAAGGCCTTTCTCTTCTCCCACTCCCCGGCATTCTGCTCTTTCTCCCAACTGGACCAGATCCTGTTCATTCTGGCTGCAGTGGCTCTCACATCCTGAGATGTACACAGGCAGCGGACTCCCAAGCCAGACTTCATCCTGTCTGTGTATTGATCGCAGTGTCCAGCAGAGAGGCAGAGCCTGGGCCCCACAGTAGGAGTCACCATAAGCCGAGCCTTCTCAGGGAGTAGTAAATGGAACATGTTACATGTGCTGAGCACATTTTCTTTTCTTTTCTTTTATTATTATTTTCTTTATTTACATTTCAAATGCTATCCTGAAAGTTCCCTATACCCCCCCCCCCCCCCCCATTTCAAATGCTATCCTGAAAGTTCCCTAT
>NC_034603.1:1094071-1116443 GCF_900095145.1 Mus pahari | reverse complement strand
ATCCCCAGGCAATGGTACAATGTCAGAAAGAGAATCCAGAAAATCTTCCTATCGTTGCTGATGCTTGTCAGCCCTTAGATCCTGTTTGAAAAAGACCCTGCATGGATTTGAATGAGAAAGTCCCTCACAGTCTCGGGCATTTGGATACTTGCTCCCCAGCTGGTGGCGCTGTTTGTGGAGGTTTGGACAGCACAGCCTTTCCGGAGGAGGCAAATGGATGAGTGCAGGCTTTGAGAGTAAGCCTCACCTACTTCCAGTCCTTTCTCCTTGCTTTTTGCTCCCAGCTCAAGGTGTAATCTCTCAGCTGTAGGACCCCCTCGTAAGGAACTCCCTCAGGTCCTCAGGTCACGGGAGTCAGGGTGCCCCAGGAACTCGACAGACAGGCCTTCTTGATGCAACCGCATGAGGCACTTTTATTGGCAGAGCTCTGGTTTGACTCGTATCTCATGCAGGAGTCATGCAGGAGACAGAGGAAGTCGACGACAAGGCCCAAGAGCTAGGGGTCTTTATAAGGTAAGGGTTGGGGGTGGGAGAATTGGCGTGGTTACATGCGATTGGTTCATTTAAACATAGCAAATTAGCAGAAGAGTACGCGCAGACCAAAACGTTTAGAAATTTTAAGGGCCTGCGGTTTATCAGGGGCAGCAGGACACCTGGTTGATGTATGACTCTTATTGGGGGCAATAAACTAGGGGAGACGTCTTCCTGCCAGATGGCTGTGGGGTCAGTCAGCCCTGATAATGCTAGGGGAGGCGCCTTCCTGCCAGATGGCTAGAGTTAGCCCTGATAGCTCAGTTCCTGCATTCTTTTCCTTATCTTTATGGCCGGGCTTGTATTTTACAGTATTCAGCCCTGAGTCTTACTTTTTTGAAACTTACTCTTTTAATTTTACATTTCCAAACCTTGAATCTGTATAATTTTCTCTTTCATCAGCCAGGCCTTTAATCCCAGCACTCAGGAGACAGAGGCATGCATAGCTCTGTGAGTTCTAGGAAAGCCTGGTTTACATAGAATTCCAGGTTAGCCAGGGCTACATAGTGAGACCCTGTCTCTCACACACAAACAAACAAACAGGCAGGCAAACAAACAAACTTTTAGCTTCCTGGTCTGCCAGCATGACTGTAGCTTGTTACCACACTCAGCAGCCACAGCAGACCCTTAACCTTCTGGAACCTGACCACACAATAAGTCTTTCTTCCACAGGCTGTGTTGGTAACCTGTTTTATCATTGCCACAGAAAACTAGTTGATATGTCCACTGTATCAGCACATGGGTGGCTTAAGAGCCTCTGTGTGTTGCACTCATACGACCATCAGAACATACATTATGGGTCTATACGCAGACACCTGCCAGATCATAGGAAAGGAACTTTGATTCAGAATCACAGGACCCAGCAACCTGAAAACCCAGTGGGAGCCAGAGTTTGCAGGGAAACTCCCAAACAGGATTTGAGCAGCACCCTAGACAATGGCTGACCTCCTGAAAGTCCATCAAGAGATGTGACAAGCATCAGAGACTCCAGCTGTGAAGTGCTACACACTGACCTGATCACACCTGCAGCTCCATCTCCCTAAAGAAGGTCCTTAGGAGAGAAGAGGATTGCCCATTGCAAAGGTACTGCCAGCTGTGATACAGGCTCCTGGCAGTGGGCAAGGAACAGTCCCCAGGGCAGGCAGTGCTCATAGTCTGCATTCCTTATCCAGCACAGCCTAGTTACTGCTCTACACCTGTGAAGAGACACCACATCCAAGGGAACTTATAAAGAAAAGCATTTAATGGGGGCTTGCATACAGTTTCACGGGGTTAGTCCATTAGTCTAATTCTATCATAGGTGGAAATCATGGTAGCAGGCAGGCAGGCATGGGGCAGGGGCAGTAATTGTGAGCTTGCACAAGCAGAAGACACAGAGAGAGCGCCTGGGCCTGGCATGAGCTTTTGAAACCTCAAGCTCGCACACCTTCTCTAACAAGGCCATACCACCTGCAATAAGGCCACGCTCCTAACCGTTGCTAACAGTTCCACTAACTGTGGATTAAGCATTAAAACCTTTGAGCCTGTGGGGACCATTCTCACAAACCTCCACACAGCTCTCTCTCCCTTCACTCCCACGTTTTTCTCTAACACTCAATGTCACTTAGCAGGCCAGCTCTATTCTTGCCTCCCCTCTCTCTCCTCCTTCTTCTTTGCTACCCCTAGTCTGGCATGACTGAGGGGTCTCTGTCTCTGGAGACCTAGGACTGTTCTCAGATGTCTGATCGCCACCATTCCATACTCAGTCTTTTCAGCCAAAACTGCCTTCTCTCCCTTCCTCACTCTTGGTTTCTGTAACTCCCGCTTTATTCAATCCCTTCCCTGCTTTCTCTCAGCTTGGTGCCAATCCCTGGACTTTCTCTGCTTTACCTTCCTTCCCCCACATACCCGCTCTCACTAGTGTTCTCACCGACTTGTATCAGTGCCCCTTGCATCCTATGATGGTACATGGATACTGTCTTAATCAGTGTTCTATTACTGTGAACAGAGAAAATATTTAACTGGGGCTGGCTTACAGTTTGAGAGGTTCAGTCTACTATCATCATGGCAGGAAGCATGGCAGCATCCAGGCAGACATAGAGCTGGCGAAGGCACTGAAGAGCTCTATGAATTGGCAGGCAGCAGGAAGTGAATGGCACACACTTTCTCCAACAAGGCCACACCTCCTAATAGCGCCACTCCCTGTGGGCCTATGGGGGCCATTTTCTTTCAAACCACTACATTCCACTCTCTGGCCCTCCTAGACTTGTAGCCATATCACAATGTAGAAGTGCATCAAGTCCAACTTTAAAAGTCCCTATAGTTTGTTACAGTTTCAACCTTGTAAAAATCCAAAGTCTCTTTTGAGATTAACTGTAATCCCCTGTAAAATCAAAATAAAAAAGCAGATCACGTACTTCCAACACATAATGGCACAGGGTTATATATTGTCATTCCAAGTGGAGGAAAGGAGCATAGTGACAAAATATTGACCAAAACAAGACCAAAAGCCAGCTGGGCAAATGCCAAACCCTGCAACTCCCTGTCTGGTGTCAAAGCGTTCTTCAGATCTCCATCTCCTTTCAGCTTTGTTGACTGTGACACACTTCTTTCTCTTGGGCTTGTTCCATATCCTGTTGACAGATCTCATTGCCAGGTATCTCATGATTCTGGTCCTTGCAACATTTTGGGCTGGAGCATGGTCCCCTTGTTGAATACACTTTCACCAGCTTTCTGTTTTTGAAGGTTTCCTTTAGCTGCTAAGCTTGTCTGCTCTGGAGCTCTGTAGACCAAGATGTCCTTGAATTCAGAGACCTGCCAGCGTCTGCCTTCTGATTGCTGGGATTAAAAGTGTGCACCCTCATGCCTGGACCAAAGCTGTTCTTTAACTTCCTTTCACAATTTGGAAGTTTAGCTGGGCGGGGTCTTGCCCCAGGTCACCAAATCCTTTATTTTATTCAACATCAAGCTTTTCTTTAATTTGTCTCCTTGAACTCAGGATTTAACATCATGCCATTTTCTGGTGGACCCTTTCTCCTCAAATTCTATACCCCACCCCACAGCTTGCTCCTTTTCATTATAGATCTTCTTAAGAGCGAACACTACTAATACTCGACAGAGTCAATACTAGGCTGTTTTGGAATTTTCTCTGCTAATGCAATTAATCCAAAACTCTTTAATTTAGCCTTAGGTGCCCCGGCCCGCAGGACACTTTATTTCATGGTCCTTGAGGGGGATCACAAACCTGGAGAGAAATGGGAATAAAGAAAGAGACGGAGACCATGAATGTTTGTCATAGTCTCTTTTACTAAGGGGAAATGCCCAGGTTAAATACAATTTGGAGAGGGGGTGGAATGATCAAAGGTATACAGTGAGAGAAATAATTGGGAAGAGTTATTTGCAAGTCTAATACATCTAGTGATTCATCTAGGGTCCTTGGCGCCACTGCCCTGGGACATAGGGCGGCTTATCTAAGAATCCTATCTCAGAGTCCGGATCCTCCTAACAGTTCAAGGTGACAGCTCTGGGAAGCTCTGGAATGTGAGAAGACTCCCTCAGTCCTTGATGTCTGTTTAGGTCTTGCTGGTTCCCAGGAGTGGCCTTGCAGAGGGAGAGGGGGAAGGGCTCTTGACAAAGAACTATGTGGCTCTTAGCTGCATACTGTGAAAACACCTGGACTGCGGGATGCCCAAGATGTAAGATGCCTGGGCTTTCTCAACCTCGTCTCTGACACTTAGGCAGACTTTTAGGACAGGGCAAAAAGCAGCCACATTCTTTGCCAAAAAGTCACAAGGACAATCTCTAGATTATAGATTGATATTGCTCTCCTCTGAAACATCTGGAGCTAGGCCCCCAGAGTCCACATTACCCTCAGCACCACTGTCTTCCATCTTCCTACTACAGTGGCCCATTAAGCCCCATCTAAAGTGTTCACCTGTTTTTCTAGTCCAAAGTTTCAAAGTCCACATTCCTCTAAACAAAGCATAGTTAGACCCATCACAGCAATACCCCACTCCTGGTACCAACTTCTGTCTAATTTAGGCTTCCTATTGCTATGAAGAAAAACTATGACCATGGAAACCTTTATAAAGGAAAATATTTTAACTAGGGCTGGCTTACAGTTTCAGAGGTTTAGTCCATTATCATCATGGCAGAAGGCATGACAGCATCCAGGCAGATATGATGCTGGAGAAGAAGCAGAGAATTCTACATCCAGAATGGCAGGCAGCAGAAGTAAATGGCACACTCTTCCCCCACAAGGCCACACCTCCTAATAGTGCCATTCTCTGTGGTCCAGAGGCCATTTTCTTTCAAACCACTACAGTGCTGTTTGTTACTTGACTGTTACTGTATTTTCGTAGTGGACTGATAGTTACTGTAGTTGTAGACTGTACTCGATCCTCAAGGAAGTACTGGGACACAGTGTGGTGAGAGGAATAGCAACCTAATAGAGGAAAATTTTATCTTGACTTGACCACAGCCTCATCCCTTTCAAACACTACAAACAACTCCATTGAAAGAAGAAAAATGACATATTTTAAACAATAACCTAACCCCAGATATTCAATTTTCAATGCGAAAACACTGAAATCATAGAAATCATGTGCCCTCCAAAAACTACCAGCCCCACAGGGTCAGTTCCTAATGTGGGAACTAGGGAAGAGCCTAGACAAACCGTACAAGTGAAAGATTATAAATATATTCAGTACAAGTGAAAGATTATAACTATATTCAAAGAAGTCTAAAAGGACAAAAATTACTTCCCAAATAAGTTCTGAGAACACACAGACAGCTAAATAAAGCAAGGAAGTCAACACTGGCCATGAAATGAAGTTCATTAGGGAGTTGGAAACTGAAGAAAAACTAAGCTATGCTGGGTGATGGTGGTGCATGCCTTTGATCCCAGCACTCAGGAGGCAGAGGCAGGCAGATCTCTGCATTCAAGGCCATCCTGGTCTACTGTGTGAGTTCTAGGGCAGCCAGGGCTATACAGAGAGAGCCTGTCTCCAAAAACCAACCAACACAAACAAGCTGTGTTGGGGTTGGGGGTGTTCCTACAGGGATCACTTCAAGGAGAATGAAAGCTCAATGGAGCTGGACTTGGTCAGTCATATTGGGTCAAAACTTCTAAAGAGTCTGACCTTGTGGTTTAATTTTCTTATACATTTAAACACAGTAAAACTTTGGGGGAAAAACTTTCCACATGACATTTTCATAACGAAGCCCCATGGACAGCTACATAAAAAATCCCTTGTGAAATACCCTGCTATAGCAAAGTCCCCGAGACCTTTTGGCTGGGAAGCAGGGCTCAGGGCTAGGACCTAGAGAGGGAGAATTTGAAATAAGCATAACAATGGTTTCTATCAATGCAGTATTCGAGGCCCATGGGATCTCTCCCATAGGGATGAGTTCTATTCACTGAGAGGCAAAGCCCAAGGTCAAGGCCTAAACAAGTCTCAAGATTTGGGGGCAATTTAGGTGGAGGTTGGCTCCCAGTCGAATAGCAACGGATCACCAGGTTGTTTAACCATTTCCCTCCAGAGTTCTGGGTGACCATGTCTTCTTTCTGTTGAAGAAAACAAGTTTGCTTGCTTAACAATCCTGGTTCCTCCAATGCATACTTTGAGCTGTGCTTCCTACAAACCTATATATGATGATTTGAATAAGAATGTCTCCCACAGGCTCAGGTAGTTGAACACTTGGCCCCTAGTTGGTGGCACTGTTTGTTGAGGTAGGCAGCCTTGTTGGAGGAAGTGCCTAACCAGGGATGGGAGAGTTCATAACCTCACCCAACTCCCAGGACACCCTCTTCTTCGTGCTCACAGTTGATCTCTTAGCTTTCTTCTTGGCCACCTGATGTCATTACTCCCCTGACACTATGGACTCTCTCTCTGGATCTGTAAGTCAAAATAAACTCTTCCTTTTATCAGCTGCTTTTGGTTGTAGTGATTAATCACAGCAACAAAACATTGTAACCAGAGCATTGTAATACTGGAAACAGACATTCATGAAGTCAAATAAAACGCTCATTTGTGAGTCAATGGGTCAGTCACAGAGAGGGTGTAACATCAGGGCTTTTAGAGAGGAGAGATTAATGAGGACACCCAGCAGTGCTAAAGATGGATTGATTAAAAAGGCATGAGTGAAACAGGTGAGACCTTTAGAGTACCATGAAAGGCCAAATCTGATTGTCGGAATAAAAGGAAGAGGAGAATTTCATGCCAAAGGCATAAAAAACATTTAAAATAACATCATAGAACATCTTCCAAATCTAAGGAAAAAAATTCCCATCCAAACAGAAGAGGTGTTTAGAAAACTAAATAGCAATGTTGCATGCTATTCTATCACTAAATCACCAAATACACAAAACAAAACAAAAGGCCTATTGAAAGCTGTAAGCAAGGAACCCTAAATCATGTAAAGCAAGCCTATCAGAATGACAGCTGATTTCTGTACAGAAAATTTAAAATCTATAAGAGCTTGGAATAATATATTCCAAGTTCTAAAACTTCAATGCTGCCAACCTAGAATACTATTCTTTTTTTTTTTTTTTTAAATTCCTTAATTTTTTATTCCTGGTACCACTACCACAATTTACAGGGCAATATACCTGATGTAATGAAAAGAAAAAGANAAAGACAAAGCTACAACAGATAAAAGACCTCAGGAATGTACATCTAATTGACACTACATTGCATTAATCAATAGCTGCACTTTTTGCAAACTGTGGCTATGACAGTCCTGAACAAGAAGGGTTTCCTGTTTAAGCTGCAGTAACTTTTCTGACTATGGATCATCGTTCCTTCTGTGGCAGATTTTTACAGTTCCTCTAATGCATTTGGGATGACTGTCTCAAAGTAACCTGCAGCTTTCCTGACAACTCCTCGCTCTCTCTCCTGCTAAGAACTGTAGCCGTTTCTGTTTTATTTAAAACCTTCTGCTACCATATCCACCACTTCCACCTCCAGATCCATAGCCACCACCATAGGGACTGCCTGAGCTTCTTCCACCAAAACTGCCCCCCTTCATGGGTCCATAATTTGATTGTTGCTGTCCACTATAATTTCCAAAGTCATTATAGTTTCCACCACCACCATAGTTACCTCCACCAAAATTTCCTCCTTCATTGTAACCATCATATCCTCCTCCTCCACCACCATATCCTCCACCCTGGTTTCCATAACCTGGTCCACCACCTCCATATCCTCCTCTACTACTGTAACCAGGACCACCACCATAGTTGCCACCATCACCTCCAAATCCATTATATCCACCATCACCACCTCCATAACTACCTCTGCTGCCACCACCTCCACCACCATAGCCACCTCTTCCACCAAAGTTTCCTCCACGACCAAAGTTTCCTCCACCACCTCCAAAGTTTCCTCCACGACCCATAAAGTTGCCAGATCCACCTCCACGACCTCTCTGGGATCCAGCAGACTGCATCTCTTGTTTAGAAAGGGCCTTTTTCACTTCACAATTATGCCCATTAATAGTGTGGTATTTCTGAACAACAATTTTATCAACTGTGTCATGATCATCAAAAGTTACAAAAGCAAATCCTCTCTTTTTCCCACTCTGCCTGTCTTCCATAACCTCTATGGTTTCAATCTTGCCATACTTTTCAAAGTAGTCTCTCAGGTTATATTCTTCCGTATCCTCTTTAATACCACCAACAAAAATTTTCTTCACCGTTAAATGGGCACCAGGCTTTACAGAATCCTCTCTAGAAACAGCTCTCTTTGGTTCCACCACACGTCCATCAACCTTGTGTGGCCGAGCACACATTGCAGCATCCACCTCTTCAACACAAGAGTAGGTCACAAAACCAAAGCCTCTGGAACGTTTTGTTTGGGGATCTCTCATTACCACACAGTCTGTAAGTGTGCCCCATTTCTCAAAATGTTCTCTTAAGCTATCATCTGTGGTTTCAAAGCTCAGCCCACCAATAAACAGCTTCCTCAGCTGCTCAGGCTCCTTTGGATCATGGCCCTCCATTTTGAGACCGGACTCGCCTCTTCCAACTCGAGTTCAAACTGTCTTCATTTTTTTTGAAGGGGGGACAAAAACCTTTTCATGACAGAAACAGGACAAACAATTCATGACCACTAAGCTGCCTTCAGAAGACACTGGTAGAAATAATTTAGACTGAAGAGTAAGGTAAACACATCTACAGGGCCAACAGGAATGAAGAAATCATGCTAGAAACACTGCTAAATGAATGAAGGCCGGGAAATCACTAACACGGCACTGGGAATAGGTACTTTCCTTCTGGAAGATGGACTTGGGGTGTGTCACTGCATCTCTGTTCCTATCCCCACGTGGTCACATTGAATACATCTTTTCTCGCCTTTCACTATCAATAGAGGAAGCTACCATACCAACTTGCCAGACAAAATGTGCCTGCTGGTTATGGAGATAACCAGCCATTTTCTGACCGGAATTTAACTCTAGTCAAAAGATGGGATCTGTGTCTGATCTTGTAAGCCCGATACATTGTTGTTGGGTGAGAAGGTCACAGACTGTAAGGGAACCTGTAAGGGCACGGACTGACTCCTAAGTACTTATGTTTATAGCTATGGAATGGTGCTGCTCGGAGCTGTGCTTAGAAAAGCTTCTATTTGCTGTGGGCAATGCTTAATTTGTGGAAAGACTCATAACTGGTTAATGTGCTGAGAATCCATGGCTCCTGAGTATTTGACCCTAAATGAGGCTCTCTAAGGCTCAGAGAACGTAGTGAAAAAGGAATTAGCCAGAACTGGAAGGAGTTCTGTAAAACACTGTCTTCCTTCCAGGCATGGCACGCGTTTGCACCTATGAGCTCACATTGCTCTGGCCTCCTTCTAAAACCATGCACAAAACCGGACCTGTCAATGTTCTAGCATGACAGACGAGGGGCTCATAAAGCCCTACTGTTCTCTGCAGAGCTATAGGCAGTGTGGTCAAGTCCTCTATGTGTGGCTGCTGGTTGTTGCCCCATTTAAGTAAATAACCCCTTCCTATGCTCATGCAACCACAATTAGACACCACATGCAAAAGAAGAAATTAAAGTATGGTGAGGTATTAGGAAAAGGGATTTAGTGAGAGAAGGAAGGAAACCAGGAAGGAGCTATGATCAAAGAATGAATGAATGAATACATACATACATACATACACACATATGCATATTTGTGCATGTTTGTGTGTGAAATTACAAGAGAACAAATACGTTTAAATAATGTGCACCTTCCCACAGTTACTCTGAATGCCAATGGCCACAAGTCTCTATCAAAAGAAACAGACTAACAGTTTAGGTTAAAATGTAAGATCTATTTATTTGTCTTCAGGGACAGTACCTCACTGTAAAAGACAGGCATTACCTCACAGTGAACAGATGGGAAAAGTAGCCCAGATAAATAGAAACAAGAATCGAGAATCTAATGTCTAACAAAACTCACTGTAAGCTGATGCTTTTCAGGTTTAGTATGAAATGGGTCACTCCATGCTAACAGGAAGCAATCCACCATGAAGATTACATTCTACACACACACACTGATCACAGGGATTAATAAAACGAAGGCACTAAATGTAGAGTCCCCAAAGCAACAGAAATCGTTTTCTTCAACATCCCATTTTCAACAATTGCTAATTGTGACAAAAAAAATCAAACAGATAAGGATCTGAGCTGAATGGGGAAATAGATTAAGTGGAGTTTTACAGAAATGTATATTGAAGAACACACTCTTCTCAGAAGTCGCACGCTACTTCCTCCCTTTACATTTAAGTTTAATTATTATACAAGGTTTTCTCAAGGATTTACTGTTTTTGTTTATGTGTGTACACACGCACGCATGTGCGCGTGTGCACACACACACACACACACACACACACACACACACACGATCCTTTGGAGCTGGAGTTACAGGTTGTTGTGAGTCACCTAATTTATTTGCTGGGGTTTGAACTCAGGTCCTGTGGAAGAGCAACAAGTGCTCTTAACTCCTGAGTCATCTTTCCAGCCCATATTGTTAATTTTCTCCTTCCTACAGAATGTAATTTACTTCTCTCAAACACATTCTTTATTCCCCTCTAACCACACAGCCCTTCTTGGGTCCAGTTAGGACACTTGAACACACATGGATGCATTTGGATGTACGACTGACTGTCCATGTAACACAGACAACATGCACAGGCCGTACCCTTGAACAAAGCTGACTTTCTCCCTGGCAGCTGTCAACTCTCTGGTTTGTCACCTGGAAGTGGGAGCTGTGAGACGTCTTCGCCCATGATCAAGTGTCTACCATGCTGATGCTGTACAGGTCTTGTGTAGGGAATCACAACCGTCAGGAGTTCCTGAGTGCAACTGCCCGTCAAGTCCAGAAAGACATTGTTTTACAGCTATCCTTCCAACCTCTGGCTCTTACGGTCTTTCCATCCCCTCTTCCATGACGTTCCTTGAACCTTAAGGACAAGGGTGTCCCATTTGGGTACTCTACAGCCTTTTATTCTCTACACTTTGATCATTTGTGGTTCTCTGTGTCAACCTCCATCCACTGCAAAAAAAAAAGCTTCTATACTTATACAAAATCAATTAGATACTATATCAATTAGCAGAAATGACCACAGTAGGTTCTCCCTAGCGTTCTTGGCTAGGTTTACAGTAATAGGGATCAGTTCTTTACTGTGAAGCAGACTTTAAACCCAATGAGATAACTGTTGGTTACCTTTAAGACACCCATACCACGATTGCACCAATGAATGTATTTTTGCCAAACAGGTCATTATTGTGGCGCTCACAGCTGAGTAAAGCGTCAATGCCTGCTGGAGATATACAAGCCGGCCATCAGGTTGAAATAGAATCCAGTACTGACTTGATTTCTTCACTACTGTGCTCAGTGTGCAGTGCCAGACACATACCAGACACATGGGTTGACAGCACAAAAGCCAGACCAGAGGCACTGTCCGGATTGCTGATGCCTGTCTTTGGTTCCCTCCCCTCCGGGTATCAACCAGTCAGCGTCAGAGACAGTGGCTTTACTTGCTAAAGTGAGAGCAGCACATACAACAGCTACCCCAGCGAGCCCCATTGTATATGTGTGCAGACCAGCATCTTGGGGCCTTCTGGCTGCAATAGACATGAAGTTGATAATTTCATCCTTTAAAGGAAACCACAGTCGGATGCCTCTGCTCCCGGTCCTCTCCAGAGGCTTCTGCTTTGCATGAATAAAATCTGCATCCTTGTTCAGCTCTGCAAAGATGCACCATCTGACCCATGGCCATTCATTCACATGTATTCCTATCCCTGCCACTGTGCCTCCCAAGCCGGCAGAGACAGTCTTGGGTACTCTTTCCAGTCTCTTCTGAGACTAAGGTGACTGAGTTGACCTTTTGCCCCTGACACACACAAACCCTCACACTATTCCTGCAGGCCCAGGAGGCTTTCTGTGCCTTTGCTTCCCCCCTACATTGTTTCCAGCATTCTTGCTACTAGGTAGACTGGACATTGTGTATTTGCTGCAAGGTAGACCAGACATTGTGTAGACGCTGGCTTTTGTCTCCCTCCAGGCTCCATCATTAATCTCCTGCATGGTGCTACTAGTGAATTTAGTTAATATAACTTAAGCAAGGAAGTCAACAGAGGGTCATATGAATGAATGAATGAATTAATGAATGAATGAATGAATGAACAGACATTTCCCTATTAACTTGTGATAAATGCTGAAAAGGCCTGGCTCAGAGTCAAGGGATTTGGGTCAAAGTTTTTCTCTAGAACCATTTCCTTCAAAAGTCATCCTACCGTGTGTGTGTGTGTGTGTGTGTGTGTCCCATAGACTTCTTGATTTCCCACCTTTTTCCACGTCCCTGGTGGTTGGAGTTGGGTCAGAGAACTTTGACATTGCAAAGCCCAAGTGGTCCCTGTAAAGGGCTGTCAGGGAGGCTCTGTTCTCCCCTCAGAAGCAGGCTTGTTGGTGGGAAGTGAAAATTTCATCAGGGACCTTCCTGGGTTCCAATCTATAGTCTCACTCTCTGATCTGTGTGAGCATTTGCCGGTCCCAGCCTCAGTTTCTCCCCATTCATATCAGACTCAACCTTACCAGTGATGATTTGTGGTGATGTTAAGCATGAACAGGGTCCTCTGCGTGGGACCTCAGAGGGACACTTGAGAAACATCAATTTTCCTCTCCACTGCAGGCCACATGCTGCCCTTGTGGGGAATTGAGCAAGAGAGTAAATCCTCTTGTTCACAAGCATGGGGCTAACTGCAACATGGAAACTAGTGACTCTCAGCTTCTTAGCTCCAAGCCCCAAACCCGTCCACTGACTCCCACTGGTACCCACTGCCAGTGTGATTCTAAACAGGAGGCCTGCCTGCAATATGTCTCTGTTGGTGAGCTCTGGGACTGGAGAAGAGAGCCGTGACAGGAACTCAAATAAATTCCAAACTCTATGCAATCTGCAAAGGCCAGTGTTACCACACAGACTGACACACTTATTTAGACCTTTCTAGGCCAGGCTTTTGAGCCATAAGTAATTTCATTTGATTTAGATTTTTTTAATTAAAAAAATTATTTTATTTTTAATGATGCGCATTTGTGTGTGTGTATGTGCAGCTGCCTGAAGAGGCCAGAAGAGGGTGTTAGACTCCTAAGACCTGATGTTCCAGGCAGTTGGGTGCTGGAAACTGAACCTGGTCTTCAGCGAGAGAGCAGTGTGTGCTCTTAGTCACTGGGCTATTTCTTTAGTCCGACTTCATTAAATTTAATCTTAGCCTAGTCTTTGTCAGAAAACCCTGAGCTTGGTGCAAAAGTGCAGACTCCCTTTGTCAGTGAGGTTTCCTCTTCTCTATCTGGGGCACCCCAGACCTCACACCTCCTACCTGAGGAATGTCATGTAGCCCTTAGGGAAATTATAGGTTCAACTCCCTTTTCCCTGATAAGAAACCCATTCAGCAAGCACCTGAGATCCCTGGGATGACTCCACATGCTAATGAGGTACCCGGGAACCTTAGCCTTCAGCCAGTGGTCTTCGCCCACTCTGGCAAAGGCATATTCCTACCCCCTCCTCAAAGTTTTATATAAGCATCATTTACCCCAAATAAAATTGAGTTCCCTCTCTGAAGCTGACCCTGGATATGACTGTCACTGTCACCCTCTGGGCTGTCTGAACCCCTGCTCTCTTGTCATCATAGGCCAGTGGCCAACAGCCCCTGGGAGAAGGAAGGACCAGAGACCTGGTTGATATTTAGTGACAGGTTTCTCTGTGTAGTCCTGGCTCTCCTGGAACTTACTCTGTAGACCAAGCTGACCTTAGACTCATGGAGATCCACCTGCCTCTGTCTCTTGAGTGCTGGGATTAAAGGTGTGTGCCACCACCGCCAGCATACTTAACCTGGTTTTAAAGAGCAGGCACTGCAATGGCAGTTTCACAAAGGGAGACATTGTGGTTCACAGAAGATACCGCTCCAAGACCAAAATCACACACAGTTTTAAGATGGCAGACCTTGGATTCACATCCAGGGCTACCTAAACCCCAGTTTTCTCCACTGTGCTGCCGCTGCTGACAGACCTCCTGCAGAAGGGCCACAAGGTTTTCACCCACATCAAAGGCTTCCAGCTGAGTCAAGGCAAGACACCAACATCAGTAAGGGAGGAAAGTGGACAGCGAGGGGACAGCAGAGCTAACACAGGGTGAACGAGAGCTCCACTGGGTCAGAGTGTGAATCTAGGTGGGATAAGATCCAAATATTCCTTAGGAATTTCCTGGCATTGAGACATTGGGAACAATAATGTTTACAGGGGTATCATCCAAATGCTGGCAAGAGACAATACTAGATAATATGGATTCTGGCTTTTCTCTAACCCTCCTCTTCCCCCTTTCTGTATGGGCCAAACCATGCCCCAACAAAATGCACTCTGTTGAAGTTCTTATCCCTGCATCTCAAAATGTGGCTTCATTTAGAGAGAAGGCAGCTAAATTAAAAAGAGTTCGTTGAGTCTCTATTTAACATGACTGGTGTTCTCCTGAGGACAGGTGCTAGGAGACAGGGCAGAAGTGAGGAGGATGGAAGATGGTGCCATCGGAGAGCTGAGGAGCAGGGCTCCAGAAGGCCTCAGCCTGCCTGCACTGCTACCAGACTCCCAGCCTCAGTCAGATCATGCGTTTCACCAGCTCCTTAGGCCTCTAGGATTCTGCTCTGTCAACCCTAGGAGGGACCTTTTTTCTTCTCTTCGCTTCTCTTTTATCCTTTCTTCCTTCCTATCTTTTTTTCTCATTCACTTTCCCACCATCCCATGTCAGAATAGAACCTAAAATGGTTTCAGGGTGGATTAGTGGCGAATCTGTCTCTAGGAAGAGATGAAGGTAAGCCCACCTCCATACACTTCTGAGGATGCAGGCCAAAGATAAGAGACATGTCGCTCTTTCAGCGTCCGCTCAAGAATATGGCATTGCTTAGAAACCGTGTTCAGTGAGGTCCCTGGAGCGTCCTCAATTGACAAAATGTGTTCTTTGTTCACTAAGTTGGCTCCCAAGGCGAGAAGGAAGGAGGAGAGGATCCAGAGGCACGAGAACGAACTGGCAGTGTGTTGGTGGGTACCCCAGACACCCTCTAAAACGCTACACTCCGGCTCACAAACGGGTGGAGTAGGATGGTTCCTTACCAGCTTCTCATAACACAATCAAGCCTGTGCTTTTCATCCCCATTTTAGTCTTGTTGAAACCGAAGCTCTGAGGTGATTTGGAGCCAACGAGAAACGGTTGGAGATTGGAACTCGGGTTCTCGGGCTCTTCCACACCCAGTCCTGCTTGCCCAGATCCTGAGGAATACGTAAGCAAAACGGCAGCCTCAGAACAAAGGAGCTGTGGGCTGTGTGCACAGAGCGGCCTCGCCACCAGGGGGCAGAGCATGCGCGCTCGCGTGGTCGCCTTGGGCGCGGTGGGCCGGTGTCAGCACCCGTATGTCGCTAGTGCCTTCGCGCCCCTCTCCCTAGGCTGCTTTCCTCCTCTCACAAAGCGAAAAAATAGCTTTTCTCTGTCTTTCAGGCAGAGTTAGCTCATGGCTCTTTCTACCCACTCCTCCTTTTTTCTCCTACACACAGAACCAGGCATCACTGGCCACTGCTGGGTAGCTCTGCACGGCCCTCCCCAATCTGGGCCTCCCACTCTCTGAGCTGTGATTGCTTTTGACAGATTGTAACACACAAAAGCAGAAATGAACAAGCCCGTACCAGAGGGAATTTGGAGAACCTCGGGAGGCACCTGGACTTCCAACACCTGGAGACCGGTCAGGACCCACGATTCATCTTTTGCTGAGCACAGGGGACTGGGAAGATCTGATTATGGACCCCACCCTCGGTCTCCCATCATCACCTCTTGCCCCATGACCTGAACAGCACCACCTCTGCACCACTTACTCTGTGTTTCCAGATTGTTCCCTGTTGGCTGAGCCTGTGCGGGCTTCCAGAGCCTTAGAGGCTCTCTCCAGCCTGTTTTCTAGCACTGGCGTTTCTCCCGGCCTGGAAAGCCGGGGCAGTGAGTTCTTCACATAGGTACCTGAGCTAGGTGCGCAGGTGACAATGCAGCTAGGAGTTGGGCGAAGGTGAGCTCCCTCCAGTGGCCCAGCCTGCGCCACACCTCATCCAGATTCAGCTCTGCTGGGAGCTGTTCTTCTGAACCCATTGCTGCGTGCCACTTCATACATCCCTGCAAAGGAGAAATGTTACCACGTCCTTTTTATAGGGGGTTGGGGGAGGGGTACCAAACTTCAGGAAGGAGGAGCCTTCCGTGCTTCTTCCTGGGAGGTTTCCCAAAATCCTACCTTCATCTTGAAACCTGCCCTTTTGTTCTCTCTTCCCTTACAACTGGACGGTGCAGCTCCCTACCAACGCTGTTCACCCAGCTGATATAATTCCAGCCAGCCCTCTAGATACAGCCACAGATTCAACCCACAACGATGAAAAATGTTTGGAAAAAAAAAAAAGAAAGAAAAACACATCTCTTTAGGACATGTACAGATTTCCCCCATCACCACCCCACCAGCGATGCAGTGTAACAGCTATTTAGATTTTACTAGGCATAGCAGGTCATCTAGAGATGATTAAAGATGCATAAGAAGATGTATTTAGGTTGTGTGTGAACACTCTGCCATTTTACATCAGGGTATATGATCATCAGTGAGTTTCAATGGCCTCGTGTAGGCAAAGCTCTTGTATTTCCCAGAATGGCTGATTTACATTCTCATGTATATTACCGAGATTTTTAATTTTTTATTATTATTTTCTTTATTTACATTTCAAATGCTATCCCGAAAGTTCCCTATACCCCCCCCCCCCCCTCCCCTACCCACCCACTCCCACTACTTGGCCCAGGCCTTCCCTTGTGCTGGGTCATATAAAGTTTGCAAGACCAAGGGGCCTCTCTTCCCAGTGATGGCCAATTAGGCCATCTTCTGCTACATATGCAGCTAGAGACACAAGCTCAGGGGATACTGGTTAGTTCATATTATTGTTCCACCTACAGGGTAGCAGCCCCCTTCAGCTCCTTGGGTACTTTCTCTAGCTCCTCCATTGGGGACCCTGTGTTCCATCCAATAGCTGGCTGTGAGCATCCACTTCGGTGTTTGCCAGGCTCTGGCGTAGCCTCACAAGAGGCCGCAATATCAGGGTCCCTTCAGCAGAATCTTGCTGGCATGTGCATTAGTATCTAGGTTTGGTGGCTGATGATGGGATGGATCCCCGGATGGGGTAGTCTCTGAATAGATCCTTTCATCTTAGCTCTAAATTTTGTCTCTGTACCTGTATCCTTTCATGAGTATTTTGTTCCTTACTCTAAGGAGGAATGAAGTATCCACACGATGGTCATCCTTCTTGGTTTTCTTGTGGTTTGCATAATGTATCTTGGGTATTCTAAGTTTCTGGGCTAATATCAGCTTATCAGTGAGTGCATATCTAGTGACTTCTTTTGTGGTTGGGTTACCTCACTAAGGATGATATCCTCCAGATACATCCATTTGCCCAAGAATTTCATAAATTCATTGTTTTTAATAGCTGAGTAGTACTCCATTGTTTAAATGTACCACATTTTCTGTATCCATTCCTCTATTGAGGGACATCTGGATTCTTTCCAGCTTCTGGCTATTATAAATAAAGCTGCTATGAACGTAGTGGAGCATGTGTCCTTATTACCAGTTGGAAGATCTTCTGGGTATATGCCCAGAAGAGGTATTGTTGGGTCCTCCNGTAGTACTATGTCCAATTTTCTGAGGAACCGCCAGACTGATTTCCAGAGTGGTTGAACAAGCTTGCAATCCCACCAGCAATGGAGGAGTGTTCCTCTTTCTCCACAACCTCGCCAGCATCTGCTGTCACCTGAATTTTTAATCTTAGCCATTCTGACTGGTGTGAGATGGAATCTCAGTATTACCGAGATTTTTGGGTGGCTATGACATACCACAGGAAAACAACCTATAGGTAGAAACATTTGACTTGATCTTAGAGATCTCAGCCATATGGAAACCTGCCATCTGTAAGCCAGTTAAAGAATTTTTTAAAAGTTTTAAGGGAGTGGCTGCATTCCTGAGGAATGCTGTTTCTGGAATACTCAATAAACAAACGTCACAGGGCCAGGGGTAGTCACCTCCTTACAGCTGATGGCCAGAGAGGCTCTTCAAAGCAATGCAGGCACTTGCCGTTCTTGGTTCTCACCAGATAAGACCCTATTGATGGAGGTATCGCCTGCTTGGGTTGCAAGATATTGAGAAATTAAGCAGAAAACGAGCAGGTTGGTTCTTCCTCGCTGGCTAGCATTCTGAGTGACAGGGGAGCTTTGCAGCTGGCCAGGGGAGAAAACGCAACAGTCTCAGGAGAAGCTTGTGCACTACAGTGTGGATCTAAGCCTGTGTGGGTTACTGGGCAGATGATGCACTGGTGTGATAGTGGCCTGACCCTTTGCAGGGATCACCAACTACTTTTGCCACTACACAGGAGAGACTCAGACTTGCCACTGTAAATCTGGTCAAAGCTCATGGCTGTGGAGGACATAGTCCCCAAGGGAACCTACTTAGTGTTGTTTTGATAAATGGACAGTGTCTTAGTTAGGGTTTCTATTGCAGGGACAAAACACCATGGCCAAAAAGCAAGTTGGGGAGGAAAGGGTTCTTTTGGCTTACACCTCTACATTGTAATTCATCATTGAAGAAAGCTGGGACAGGAGCTCAAACAGGGCAAGGAACCTGGAGGCAGGAGCCGCGGAGGGGACAGCCCAGATGAAACACAGTAAGTAATAACTCGGGGTTATTAGTAGGAAATAGATCCTAATAGCATAGAGGGTAGATATATGACCCACTCTTGTGCTGTTTAAGGCTTATTGTAAATGTACAGGCTCTGAGTGTGTCTTTTATCTGGGGACCTAACCGATGAAAGTCAGAAACCCCAGGATTTAACACATAGGCCCCAACCCCTGCCAGCAATGGACCAAAGACCGAGTCCACAAAGATCTAGTCCGCAGTTCCAAAGAGTTCTTAAGTGCACTAACCTTGCCTTTTGGTTTCTGTAGTTCTGCTTCTTGCTAACTAAAGTGTGACAACCAAGATGTGGTTTTTGTGTATAAAAGACCAAGGGCCCTAAGGCCCAGAACTGTGTGATTTGGGCAAGTTCCTCATGTCGCCGCTGGCCAGCAATAGACTTTGCTTTCGGCTTTAAGAGTGTCTGCCTGGTGGGCCTACCATGCAGCTGTGCCAGCAAGGTCCCCAGAGACTAAGATGCTGGGACACAGATCCCCTCTGGGGTGACACCATGAAAAATGGCAGTTCCTAGGGGTTGCATGCCTGAGACCCTCCCGTGAACTTCAAGGGCCCTATTAATTTCCCCTGCCTTTAGTCCTACTGCCCCAGAGGCACCTGATGCCTCCACCCTAAAAAGGGAAACTACAGAAAGCTCCTCCTGCCCGGGCTCTGCCTCAGTGCCAACTCTTCTCCATTTCATAGTTCAGACGAAGGTACGGAGGCAATGTGTATGCAGTCATGGTCCAGTTGCCATAGGCTTACTCTTTCAGTTGGCCTCCAGAATTCTGGGAAATGTGTGACGATAGAGTCCTCTCCATTATCTTCAAAGGATTCCAAATACCCAGCAGGCTGAAAACATTGCCAGCCTACCAAAGGGTCCCCACACTCAGCTGTTCTCAGGTGGGTATTCTCAGAGGAGCTACTCAAGTGGCACCTTGCCAAGCCCAGGAAATGCTACTTTTCTGAGTTTGTATCCTTTGGTATTCTGTTATTTATGCCTCAAATGCCTTTAGCCTACTTCTCCACATGCATCCATCAAAGTCTCTCCCCCCCTTAAATATTATTTATTTAATGTATAGGAGTACACTGTAGCTGTCTTCAGACACACCAGAAGAGTGCATCGGATCCCATTACAGATGGTTAGGAGCCACTATGTGGTTGCTGGGAATTAAACTCAGGACCTCTGAAAGAATAGTCAATGCTCTTAACTGCTGAGCCATCTCTCCAGCCCTCAAAGTCCGCTCTTTTGAATGTCATTCTCTGTGAATCTTTTCCAAGCCCTCCACCCATAACTCCTAATATGTTCCACTGTCTCAGTGTGAACTCTCCCTTTCCCACTGTCTCAATGTGAACTCTCCCTTTTGCCCGGCAGCTACACCATGTGGCAGAGGCACTCACACAGCAGTGGTTATTTTGTGGGATGCAGCAGACATCCTCTGTGAAAGTACCTTGAACCAGAGAAGGCATCTGAGCCCTTTTGTGTCCTGAGCATCTTGCACAGTGCTGGGCAAAGGGTAGATGCCCTTGTTGTGTGCATGAATGAATGAATGAATGAATGAGTGAGTGAGTGAGTGAGTGAATACAGTGTGCCCGCGTGTTTCTGTGGAGGCTCCGTGGTGTAGACCGAATCTGCTTAGGACTCTTCTCTCCATTCACTGGGGCCCAGCTGACTACACACTGGAGCCTCCCTATTAGGAGGTGCTGGGCTCTTTATTGGCTTTCATTATTTTTTTTCTCTGTAAAACAATATGATCCTTCTTTAGTGCTTTCCAAAGCACACCAATCAGCATACTAATCACCCTAAAGTGTCAACGGAACCTGCCAATCTCAGACATTTGCATATTTTCTGTACGGTTCCGCCTCCCCTCCCCCTCCCTTTCATTAGCTATTCTTGGAAGAGCTGCTCAGCCTCCATATTGTTCAAACTGGCTTGATTTTTGATTTCACTTTGTAAAGACAGATTTGCGGGATGATGAACGAGCTCCTGCCAATTTCATGCATTTCCGCTCTGTACATCGACACCTTATATTTATTCCATCTTCTCCTTCTGGCTCCAGATGGTGTGGCAACACAGCCTCGGGCAAAGACACAAAACTCACTCTCTTTCCCTCCTCCTCCTCCTCACACTTTCAGCTCCAGCTCTCCCGTGCCAGGTTTGAACGGTGAAGAGCCTCTGGCAAACGTTGCCTCGCCTGCAGATTGGGCTGTCGCTTAGGAACCTGGAAATGTGAAGCAAGACAATGGGGAATGTCACATGCCTTGGGCCTCGCCACTCCAGTCACTGCCCCTCACAGAAAACCACAGCTGAAAGAGTTTGATACATTCACAGATGTCCCCCCACCCCCAAGTGCTTTATCCATTCAAGAAGCAGGCCACAAGTATCTCAAGAGAAGACTTAATGAAACAATGAAACAAAAGCCCCAGGCTCCTAGTGACAGATGAAAAAAAAAAAAAGTGGGCAAGAGCATGTGTCTATCTTGGCATTCTCTTGCCTTCTGTCTGAAATGTGAGCAGAGAATCATACAGATGAAAGATGGCCAGAGACAAAGATACCAGTGATCTTTTAGATATACCTGCACCTGCCTCCCCATCTCCCCCCAGTTAAGTAGGGGCTGGAACAGACCCCAGGGCATGTGAATTAGTTACGGGGGCATCTGAGTGAGAACAGATCTGCTCCTGGCTTTCTCTGTGGGTCCAGGGAGGTGGAGAGCTTGTACAGCTCCTAGGCGCCAGGCCCATAGGAGTAGAAACTGGAATGAGCCATGCACACACAAGAGAATCAGAAACAGGGACTCAACATTTGAGATCAGAAATCTTCCTGTTTTTAGCGGGTGTGGTGGTACATATGGGAGGCTGAGGATTGTGGATTTGAGGCAGCCAGGCTCAAAAAATCAAAAAGCAAGCCACAACAGCAACAAAATAGAAAATCCCTCTTAAGTGTGAGACTGGACCAGGAAACAGGTTGGGGCTGGTGAGGATGTGGTTCTGCTGCGACGACACCCTTGACACCCACAATACGCAGATTGGACCTGACATGCTCTCCAAACGCCCATAGACATTAAAGACGTTAATGAGCCCATGGCAACATCGGGACGGGAGATCATCTGGATAAACGTGGCTTAATGTAAACTTATTAGTGTCCGAGGGTATGATGCAGAAGAGGGCTGTGGGAGTAAACTTGTCCTTCTGTGGTGTATGTGTGTGTGCATGTGTATATTTGTGGATGTTTCTGTGCATGTGGGGTATGTGTGTTCAAGCAATTAGGTAAATGACTTTGCTCTATCACATGTCCACTGACAGAACATATTGCCTCTTCATAGGGCCAAAGCAACAGGGCCAGCCAGTCACAGATGAAATCCTGTAAACCTATTAGCCAAACCAACCAGGTCTACTTCTAAGTTGATGACTCAACCCCACAATGGCCAAGGACCCTTTGGAGTAGTGAGGAGTTGTACTGGCTAATTTTGTGTCAACTTGACACAGCTGGAGTTATCACAGAACAGGAGCTTTAGTTGAGGAAATGCCTNCATGAGATCCAGCTGTAAGGTATTTTCTCAATTAGTGATCAAGGGGGAAAGGCCCCTTGTGGGTGGGACCATC